>NW_026648499.1:0-53950 GCF_030028045.1 Hippopotamus amphibius kiboko | reverse complement strand
ACCAGCAGCCATGAAGGCCTCACTACATGGGTGACATTCGTGAGTTGAAACCCCACTGGGTGGGGTGTGCCCAGGCCTAGGTGAAACGTGGCGGCCGTGAGGGCCTCAACACACTGGTGACCCGCATGAGGTGGTATCCTGCTGGGTGGGGTGTGCCCATGCCGAGGTGACACCTGGTTGCTATGATTGCCCTGCAACGTGGGTTACCAGTGCTGGGTGGGGTGCACCCAGGTTGAGGTGACACATGGTTTATGTGACAGATGAGCAATATGGGTGGCATGTGTAAGGTGACACTCCACTGGGGAGGGTGTGACCAGGCTGAGGTGACACCTTGTGGCTGTGATGGCCTTGCCATGTGGGTGGCATGTACGAGGTAGCACCCCACCAGGTAGGGAGTGATGGGGCCGAGGTTCCACCAGGCCACTGTAATGTCCTCAGCATGCGGGTGACCAATGAGAGGTAGCATTCCACCAGGTGGGGTGTGCCCAGGCCTAGGTGACACCTGGCAGCCATGATGGCCTCACATTTCAGGTGACTCGTGCGAAGTGGCATTGCACACGGCGAGGTGCACCTGGGTTGAGGTGACACCTGATGACGGTGATGGACTCACCACACGGGTGGCTTGCATGAGGTGACACACTGGAGGACAGAGTGTGATTGAGCTAAGGTGACACCTGGTGTCTGTGGTGTCCTCATCACATGGGTGGCATGCAAGAGATGACACCCCACCAGGTGTGGTGTCATGGGGATGAGGTGACAGCTAGTGGCTGTGACTGCATTGTCATGTGGGTGGCACATGTGAGGTAGCACCCCATCAGGTAGGCAGAGTTGGGGCCGAGGTGACACACGGTGGCTGTGACGGCCTCACCACATGGGTGACCTGCATGAGGTGGCATTCCACCATGAGGCGTGTGTCTGGGCCATTTTGACACCCAGTGGCTGTGATGTCCTCACCACGTGGGTGGCTCATGCAAGGTTTCACCATGCCAGGTGGTGTGTCATGGGGCTGAGGTGACACACCATGGTCATGATGACCTTGCCATGCTGGTGACATATGTGAGGTGGTACCTGACCTGGTGGAGATTGACAGGACTGAAGTGACACCTGGCGGCCATGATGGGTTTGCCACACAGGTGACCCGTGTGAGGTGGCCACCTGATGGGTGGAGTGCAATGGGGCTGAGGTGACACCTGGTGGCTGTGACGGCCTTGCCATGTGGGTGGCCTGTATGAGGTAGCACCCCACCAGGTAGGGAGTGATGGGGCCGAGTTTCCACCAGGCCACAGTAATGTCCTGAACATGCGGGTGACCAATGAGATGTAGCATCCCACCAGGTGAGGTGTGCCCAGGCCTAGGTGACACCTGGCAGTGTGTTGGCCTCACCACATTGGTGACCCTGGCAGGCTGGAACCCCACTGGGCAGGTGTTTCTGGGCCAAGGTCAAACACAGGTTCTGTGATGGCCTCACCACATGGGTGGCACCCCACCGGGTTGGGTGTGCCCAGGCCAAGGTGACACTCAGGGGCCATGACAGCCTTACCACGTGGGTGACCAGTGTGATGTGGCAACCTGTTGGGCAGCACATGACTGTGCCAAAGTGACACCTGGTGGCTGTGATGGCCTCACGATGCAGGTGACCTGTACAAGGCCTCACCGCAAGGGTGGCATGCATGAGGTTGCTCTCCACTGGGCAGAGTGTCCCAAGGCCGAGGTGACACCTGCTGGCCATGATGGCCTCACCATGCGGGTGGCACATGTGGAGTGGCATCCCTCTGGGTGGGATTTGCCCAGGCCGAGGTCAAACCCCACTTCCATTATGGCCTCAATATGTGGGTGACCCACATGAGGTTGCACCCAGCTGGGCAGGTTGTGCCAGTTCTGAGGTGAAACCCAGTGGGCATGAAGGCCTAGCCACACGGGAGACCCACACATGGTGGCACACAGCCAGGCAGTGTGTAACTGGGCCGAGGTGACACCCAGTGACCATTACGGCCTTGCCTCATGCGTGATATGTGTAAAATGGCACTCTGTGGCGTGGGGTGTGACCAGGCCTAAGTGACACCCTGGCCATGAGGGTCTTGCAACGTGCATCACCTGCATGATGTGGCTCCCCACTGGGCAGGTTTTGAAGTAGCCGAGGTGAAACTCGGCCTCCTGACCACATCGCCATGCAGGTGGCATGTGCGAAGTGTCACCATGATGGGTGGGGTGTGACCAGGTCTAGGTGACACCCAGCTGCCATGCAGGCCTCATCAGGCAGATGCACCACAGTATGTGGCACTCCTCCAGTTGGTGTGTGCCCAGGCAAAAGTGAATCCCAGCATTCATGAGGGCATCAACATGTGGGTGACCCATGCGAGGTGGCAGCCCCCAGGTGATGTGTGACTGGGCTGAGGTGAAACCCAATGGAATGTCAGCCTCACCACATAGGTGACCCTGGTGTGGTGGCATCCCACCAGGCGGCATGTGCCCAGGCCAAGGTCAAACACAGCTTCTGTGATGGCCTTGCCACTCGGGTGACAGGTGCAAGGTGGCTCCCCATCTGGTGGCGTGTGCCTGGGCTGAGGTGACAGCCAGCAGCTATGATGTACTTGCCACGTGGGTTACCTATGTGAGGTGGCACCCCACTGGGTGGATATGCCCAGGTTGATGTGATACCTGGCAGCCCTGATGTCCTCAGCACGTGGGTGACTGATGTGAGGTGGCACCCTGCTAGGTGGGGTGTGATGGATCTTAGGTGACATCTGGCAGCCATAATGGCCTTGCAACATGGGTGGCACATGCAAAGTGGCACACCGCAGGTGGGATGTGAGGGGGTCTAGGTGACACCCAGTGGCTTTGACGGTGCAGCTATGTGTGTGACAAGTGCAAGGGTGCACCCATCTGGGTGGGGTGTTACTGGACCGAGGTTACACCTTGTGACCATAATGGCCTCAGCACTTGGGTGGTATGCATGATGTGGCACCCTGCCAGCAGGGTGTGATGGGGTCAATGGACACCCCGTGGTTGTGACAGCCTCTCAACACGGGTGACCCATGTGAGGTGGCTTTTTGCCGGGCAGGGTGTGACTGAGCTGAGGTGACATCTGGCAGCCATTACAGCCTCACCACATGGGTGACCCATGCGTGGTGGCATCCTGTTGGGCTGGATGTGCCTGGGCCTAGGTGACAGCCGGTTGCCATGAGGGCCATGCCACAAGTGTGACCCTTGTGAGATCGCACTCTGGTGGGTGGGGTGTGCATGGGCCTAGGTGCCACGTGGTGGCCGAGAGGGCCTCGCAACCCAGGTGACCCTCACGAGATGGCACCCTGCCTGATGGGATGTGCCCAATTCAAGGTGATACCTGATGGTCATGACAGCATCACCACATGCATGGCATGTGCAAGGTGGTACACTGTTGGGCTGTGTTTGATAATCCTAGGTGACACCCTGTGGCCATCATGGCCTTGCCATGTGGGTGGCATGCATGAAGTGGCTCCAGGCCGGACTTGGTGTCCCTGGGCTGAGGTGAGACCTGGCAACACTGACGGCCTCACCACATGGCTTACACATGTAAGGTGGCACCCCACAGGGTGGATGTGCCTGGGCTGAGGTGAGGCCTGATATCCCTGGTGGCCTCACCACATGGGTGAATCACATGAGTTAACACCCCACCAGGCAGGGTGTGGTGGGGCTGAAGTGACACCCAGCAGCTGTAATGGCCTTGCAATGTGGGTGGAAGCTGCAAAGTGCCACCGCTCTGGGCAGGGTGTAAGGGTGCCGAGGTGACCCATGGTGCTGTGATGGCCCAGCTACATGGGTGGCAAGTGCAAGGTTGCACCCCACCAGGTGGGGTGTTACAGGGCCGAGGTGGCACCTGGTGTCTGTGATGGCCTCACCACTTGGGTGGCACACACATGGTAGCACCCTGCCAGGCAAGGTGCGATAGGGTCAATGGACACCCTGTGGCTGTGACAGCCTTGCAACCCTGGTGACCTATACTAGGTGGCTTCCTGCTGGCAGGTTGTGACCGAGCTGAGGTGACACCCGGCAGCAGTGATGGCCTTGCCACATGGGTGACCTGCAAGAGGTGGCACCATGCTGTGTGGGTTGTGACCAGGCCAAGGTGACACCTGGTGGCCATGACAGCCTCACCACAATCGTAGCAAGTGTGAGATTGCACCCTGCAGGCTGCAGTGTGACCAGGCCAAAGTGATCCACAGCAGCTGTGAGAGCCACATCACATGGGTGACCCTTGCAAAGTGGCACCCCGTTAGGTGGTGTGTGACTGGTCCAAGGTGATGCCCAGTGGCCATGAGGACCTCACCACATGGGTGACCCACATGAGCTGGCACCCTGCCTGGCAGGGTGTAACCAGGCCAAGGTGACATCTGGTGGCATAGAGGTGCTCACAATGTGAGTAACCATGCGAGGTGGCATCTCACATGGTGGGGTATGCCCGGGTTGAGGTGACACACTTTGACCAAGACAGACTTGCAGCACAGGTGGCATGCACCAGGTGACACCCCACTGTGCAGTGTGTGATCGGGCTGAGGTGACACCTGGTGGCTGTGATGGTCTCGTCCTGAGGGAAGCACATGCTAGTTGACACCCTGGCAGGTGGGTATTGACCAGGAAGAGGTGACACCCAGGGGCCGTGATGGCCTCACTACATGGGGGACACACAAGAGATGACATGGTGCCAGGTGTGGTGTCACAGGGACAAGGTGGCACCTAGTGGTGTGATTGCCTAGCTATGTGGGTGGCACATCAAGGTGGCACCTGGCAGGGTGGGGAATGACGGGGCTGAAGTGACACCCGGTGGCCATGATGGCCTAGCCATGTGAGTAGCATGCACTATGTAGCACCCCATCGGGCAGTGTCTGAGTGGGCTTAGGTGACACCTCGCGGCCTTGATAGCCTCACCATGCTGGTGACATGGGTGAGGTAGCACCTTGCCTGGTGGGGTGTGACGTGGCTGAGATGACACATGGTGGTCATGATCCCTTGCCTCTTAGGTGGCTCCAGCGTGGTGGCACCCTGCTGTGAAAGCTATGAAGGGGTCAAGGTGACATCCCATGGCTATGACAGCCTCACCACATGGGTGACCCAAGTGAGGTGGCTCCCCACAAGACATGGTGTGACTGAGCTAAGCTGTCACCCAGTGGCAGTGATGGCTTCTCCATGCAGGTGACCCATACGAGGTGGTACCCCACTGGGTGGTGTGTGAAGCAACCAAGGTGACACCCAGCAGCTGTGAGGGCCTCATCATGTGGGTGATCTGTGCATGGTGGCTCCCCACCAGGCAGTGTGTGCTCAGGCAGAGGAGACATCTGGCAGCCATGACAGTCTCACCATGCAGTTGACCTTTGCCAGGTGGCAACCTGCGGGATGGGGTGTGACCATGCAGACGTGACACCCAGCGGTGTGACCACCTTGCCATGCAGGTGCCATGTTGAGGTGACATTCTCCTGGGCAGGGAGTGACGCGGCTGAATATTGGTGGCTGTGAGTGCTGCACCATGTGGGTGGCACATGCTAGGTGACATCCCAATGGGCAAGGTGTACCCAGGCCGAGGTGACACTCAGTGGCTGTGAAGGCCTCACAACACAGGTGACCCATGCGATTTGGAATCCTGCATGGTGTGGTGTGACTGGGTTGACATGACACAGCGACCACATTGGACTTGCAATGTGGGTGGCATGCATGAGGTTAGCCCTGCCAGGTAGGGTGTGATTGGGCTGAGGTGACACCCGGCAGCCATGATGGGCTTGCCACATGGATGGCACACAAGAGATGACACCCCACTGGGCATGGTGTCATGGGGATGAGGTAAAACACTATGGCCGTTACTGCCTCACCATGTGGGTAGCACATGTGAGGTCGCACCCTACCAGGCCTAGAGTGATGGGGCCAAAGTGAAACATGGTGGCTGAGATGACTTGCCACGTGGGTGGCTAGCACGAGGTGGCACCCAGCTGTGCGTGGTGTGAACGGGCCAAAATGACACCTGGCAGCTGTGACAGCCTCGCCACGCTGGTTACCGCTGTGTGGTGGCATCCCACTGGGTGGTGTATGACTGGGCCAAGGTGACAACCAGCAGCCATGAAGGCCTCACTACATGGGTGACATTCGTGAGTTGAAACCCCACTGGGTGGGGTGTGCCCAGGCCTAGGTGAAACATGGCGGCCGTGAGGGCCTCAACACACTGGTGACCCGCATGAGGTGGTATCCTGCAGGGTGGGGTGGGCCCATGCCGAGGTGACACCTGGTTGCTATGATTGCCCTGCAACGTGGGTTACCAGTGCTGGGAGGGGTGCACCCAGGTTGAGGTGACACATGGTTTATGTGACAGATGAGCAATATGGGTGGCATGTGTAAGGTGACACTCCACTGGGGAGGGTGTGACCAGGCTGAGGTGACACCTTGTGGCTGTGACGGCCTTGCCATGTGGTTGGCATGTACGAGGTAGCACCCCACTAGGTAGAGAGTGATGGGGCCGAGGTTCCACCAGGCCACTGTAATGTCCTCAACATGCGGGTGACCAATGAGAGGTAGCATCCCACCAGGTGGGGTGTGCCCAGGCCTAGGTGACACCTGGCAGCCATGATGGCCTCACATTTCAGGTGACTCGTGCGAAGTGGCATTGCACACGGCGAGGTGCACCTGGGTTGAGGTGACACCTGATGACTGTGATGGACTCACCGCACGGGTGGCTTGCATGAGGTGACACACTGGAGGACAGAGTGTGATTGAGCTAAGGTGACACCTGGTGGCTGTGGTGTCCTCATCACATGGGTGGCATGCAAGAGATGACACCCCACCAGGTGTGGTGTCATGGGGATGAGGTGACAGCTAGTGGCTGTGACTGCATTGTCATGTGGGTGGCACATGTGAGGTAGCACCCCATCAGGTTGGCAGAGTTGGGGCCGAGGTGACACATGGTGGCTGTGACGGCCTCACCACATGGGTGACCTGCATGAGGTGGCATTCCACCATGAGGCGTGTGTCTGGGCCATTTTGACACCCAGTGGCTGTGATGTCCTCACCACGTGGGTGGCTCATGCAAGGTTTCACCATGCCAGGTGGTGTGTCATGGGGCTGAGGTGACACACCATGGTCATGATGACCTTGCCATGCTGGTGACATATGTGAGGTGGTACCTGACCTGGTGGAGATTGTCAGGACTGAAGTGACACCTGGCGGCCATGATGGGTTTGCCACACAGGTGACCCGTGTGAGGTGGCCCCCTGATGGGTGGAGTGCAATGGGGATGAGGTGACACCTGGTGGCTGTGACGGCCTTGCCATGTGGGTGGCCTGTATGAGGTAGCACCCCACCAGGTAGGGAGTGATGGGGCCGAGTTTCCACCAGGCCACAGTAATGTCCTGAACATGCGGGTGACTAATGAGATGTAGCATCCCACCAGGTGAGGTGTGCCCAGGCCTAGGTGACACCTGGCAGTGTGTTGGCCTCACCACATTGGTGACCCTGGCAGGCTGGAACCCCACTGGGCAGGTGTTTGTGGGCCAAGGTCAAACACAGGTTCTGTGATGGCCTCACCACATGGGTGGCACCCCACTGGGATGGGTGTGCCCAGGCCAAGGTGACACTCAGGGGCCATGACAGCCTTACCACGTGGGTGACCAGTGTGATGTGGCAACCTGTTGGGCAGCACATGACTGTGCCAAAGTGACACCTGGTGGCTGTGATGGCCTCTCCATGCAGGTGACCTGTACAAGGCCTCACCGCATGGGTGGCATGCATGAGGTTGCTCTCCACTGGGCAGAGTGTCCCAAGGCCGAGGTGACACCTGCTGGCCATGATGGCCTCACCATGTGGATGGCACATGTGGAGTGGCATCCCTCTGGGTGGGATTTGCCCAGGCCGAGGTCAAACCCCACTTCCATTATGGCCTCAATAAGTGGGTGACCCACATGAGGTTGCACCCAGCTGGGCAGGTTGTGCCAGTTCTGAGGTGAAACCCAGTGGGCATGAAGGCCTAGCCACATGGGAGACCAAACACATGGTGGCACACAGCCAGGCAGTGTGTAACTGGGCCGAGGTGACACCCAGTGACCATTACGGCCTTGCCTCATGCGTGATATGTGTAAAATGGCACTCTGTGGCGTGGGGTGTGACCAGGCCTAAGTGACACCCTGGCCATGAGGGTCTTGCAACGTGCATCACCTGCATGATGTGGCTCCCCACTGGGCAGGTTTTGAAGTAGCCGAGGTGAAACTCGGCCTCCTGAGCACATCGCCATGCAGGTGGCATGTGCGAAGTGTCACCGTGATGGGTGGGGTGTGACCAGGTCTAGGTGACACCCAGCTGCCATGCAGGCCTCATCAGGCAGATGCACCACAGTATGTGGCACTCCTCCAGTTGGTGTGTGCCCAGGCAAAAGTGAATCCCAGCATTCATGAGGGCATCAACATGTGGGTGACCCATGCGAGGTGGCAGCCCCCAGGTGATGTGTGACTGGGCTGAGGTGAAACCCAATGGAATGTCAGCCTCACCACATAGGTGACCCTGGTGTGGTGGCATCCCACCAGGCGGCATGTGCCCAGGCCAAGGTCAAACACAGCTTCTGTGATGGCCTTGCCACTCGGGTGACAGGTGCAAGGTGGCTCCCCATCAGGTGGCATGTGCCTGGGCTGAGGTGACAGCCAGCAGCTATGATGTACTTGCCACGTGGGTTACCTATGTGAGGTGGCACCCCACTGGGTGGATATGCCCAGGTTGATGTGACACCTGGCAGCCCTGATGTCCTCAGCACGTGGGTGACTGATGTGAGGTGGCACCCTGCTAGGTGGGGTGTGATGGATCTGAGGTGACATCTGGCAGCCATAATGGCCTTGCAACATGGGTGGCACATGCAAAGTGTCACACTGCAGGTGGGATGTGAGGGGGTTTAGGTGACACCCAGTGGCTTTGACGGTGCAGCTATGTGTGTGACAAGTGCAAGGGTGCACCCATCTGGGTGGCGTGTTACTGGACCGAGGTTACACCTTGTGACCATAATGACCTCAGCACTTGGGTGGTATGCATGATGTGGCACCCTGCCAGCAGGGTGTGATGGGGCCAATGGACACCCCATGGTTGTGACAGCCTCTCAACACAGGTGACCCATGTGAGGTGGCTTTTTGCCGGGCAGGGTGTGACTGAGCTGAGGTGACATCTGGCAGCCATTACAGCCTCACCACATGGGTGACCCATGCGTGGTGGCATCCTGTTGGGCTGGATGTGCCTGGGCCTAGGTGACAGCCTGTTGCCATGAGGGCCATGCCACAAGTGTGACCCTTGTGAGATGGCACTCTGGTGGGTGGGGTGTGCATGGGCCTAGGTGCCACGTGGTGGCCGAGAGGGCCTCGCAACCCAGGTGACCCTCACGAGATGGCACCCTGCCTGATGGGATGTGCCCAATTCAAGGTGATACCTGATGGTCATGACAGCATCACCACATGCATGGCATGCGCAAGGTGGTACACTGTTGGGCTGTGTTTGATAATCCTAGGTGACACCCTGTGGCCATCATGGCCTTGCCATGTGGGTGGCATGCATGAAGTGGCTCCAGGCCGGACTTGCTGTCCCTGGGCTGAGGTGAGACCTGGCAACACTGTCGGCCTCACCACATGGCTTACACATGTAAGGTGGCACCCCACAGGGTTGATGTGCCTGGGCTGAGGTGAGGCCTGATATCCCTGGTGGCCTCACCACATGGGTGAATCACATGAGTTAACACCCCACCAGGCAGGGTGTGGTGGGGCTGAAGTGACACCCAGCAGCTGTAATGGCCTTGCAATGTGGGTGGAAGCTGCAAAGTGCCACCACTCTGGGCAGGGTGTAAGGGTGCCGAGGTGACCCATGGTGCTGTGATGGCCCAGCTACATGGGTGGCAAGTGCAAGGTTGCACCCCACCAGGTGGGGTGTTACAGGGCCGAGGTGGCACCTGGTGTCTGTGATGGCCTCATCACTTGGGTGGCACACACATGGTAGCACCCTGCCAGGCAAGGTGCGATAGGGTCAATGGACACCCTGTGGCTGTGACAGCCTTGCAACCCTGGTGACCTATACTAGGTGGCTTCCTGCTGGCAGGTTGTGACCGAGCTGAGGTGACACCCGGCAGCAGTGATGGCCTTGCCACATGGGTGACCTGCAAGAGGTGGCACCATGCTGTGTGGGTTGTGACCAGGCCAAGGTGACACCTGGTGGCCATGACAGCCTCACCACAATCGTAGCAAGTGTGAGATTGCACCCTGCAGGCTGCAGTGTGAGCAGGCCAAAGTGATCCACAGCAGCTGTGAGAGCCACATCACATGGGTGACCCTTGCAAAGTGGCACCCCGTTAGGTGGTGTGTGACTGGTCCAAGGTGATGCCCAGTGGCCATGAGGACCTCACCACATGGGTGACCCACATGAGCTGGCACCCTGCCTGGCAGGGTGTAACCAGGCCAAGGTGACATCTGGTGGCATAGAGGTGCTCACAACGTGAGTAACCATGCGAGGTGGCATCTCACATGGTGGGGTATGCCCGGGTTGAGGTGACACACTTTGACCGAGACAGACTTGCAGCACAGGTGGCATGCACCAGGTGACACCCCACTGTGCAGTGTGTGATCGGGCTGAGGTGACACCTGGTGGCTGTGATGGTCTCGTCCTGAGGGAAGCACATGCTAGTTGACACCCTGGCAGGTGGGTATTGACCAGGAAGAGGTGACACCCAGTGGCCGTGATGGCCTCACTACATGGGGGACACACAAGAGATGACATGGTGCCAGGTGTGGTGTCACAGGGACAAGGTGGCACCTAGTGGTGTGATTGCCTAGCTATGTGGGTGGCACATCAAGGTGGCACCTGGCAGGGTGGGGAATGATGGGGCTGAAGTGACACCCGGTGGCCATGATGGCCTAGCCATGTGAGTAGCATGCACTATGTAGCACCCCATGGGGCAGTGTCTGAGTGGGCTTAGGTGACACCTCGCGGCCTTGATAGCCTCACCATGCTGGTGACATGGGTGAGGTAGCACCTTGCCTGGTGGGGTGTGACGTGGCTGAGATGACACATGGTGGTCATGATCCCTTGCCTCTTAGGTGGCTCCAGCGTGGTGGCACCCTGCTGTGAAAGCTATGAAGGGGTCAAGGTGACATCCCATGGCTATGACAGCCTCACCACATGGGTGACCCAAGTGAGGTGGCTCCCCACAAGACATGGTGTGACTGAGCTAAGCTGTCACCCAGTGGCAGTGATGGCTTCTCCATGCAGGTGACCCATACGAGGTGGTACCCCACTGGGTGGTGTGTGAAGCAACCAAGGTGACACCCAGCAGCTGTGAGGGCCTCATCACGTGGGTGATCTGTGCATGGTGGCTCCCCACCAGGCAGTGTGTGCTCAGGCAGAGGAGACATCTGGCAGCCATGACAGCCTCACCATGCAGTTGACCTTTGCCAGGTGGCAACCTGCGGGATGGGGTGTGACCATGCAGACGTGACACCCAGCGGTGTGACCACCTTGCCATGCAGGTGCCATGTTGAGGTGACATTCTCCTGGGCAGGGAGTGACGCGGCTGAATATTGGTGGCCGTGAGTGCTGCACCATGTGGGTGGCACATGCTAGGTGACATCCCAATGGGCAAGGTGTACCCAGGCCGAGGTGACACTCAGTGGCTGTGAAGGCCTCACAACACAGGTGACCCATGCGATTTGGAATCCTGCATGGTGTGGTGTGACTGGGTTGACATGACACAGCGACCACATTGGACTTGCAATGTGGGTGGCATGCGTGAGGTTAGCCCTGTCAGGTAGGGTGTGATTGGGCTGAGGTGACACCCGGCAGCCATGATGGGCTTGCCACATGGATGGCACACAAGAGATGACACCCCACTGGGCATGGTGTCATGGGGATGAGGTAAAACACTATGGCCGTTACTGCCTCACCATGTGGGTAGCACATGTGAGGTCGCACCCTACCAGGCCTAGAGTGATGGGGCCAAAGTGAAACATGGTGGCTGAGATGACTTGCCACGTGGGTGGCTAGCACGAGGTGGCACCCAGCTGTGCGTGGTGTGAACGGGCCAAAATGACACCTGGCAGCTGTGACAGCCTCGCCACGCTGGTTACCGCTGTGTGGTGGCATCCCACTGGGTGGTGTATGACTGGGCCAAGGTGACAACCAGCAGCCATGAAGGCCTCACTACATGGGTGACATTCGTGAGTTGAAACCCCACTGGGTGGGGTGTGCCCAGGCCTAGGTGAAACATGGCGGCCGTGAGGGCCTCAACACACTGGTGACCCACATGAGGTGGTATCCTGCTGGGTGGGGTGTGCCCATGCCGAGGTGACACCTGGTTGCTATGATTGCCCTGCAACGTGGGTTACCAGTGCTGGGTGGGGTGCACCCAGGTTGAGGTGACACATGGTTTATGTGACAGATGAGCAATATGGGTGGCATGTGTAAGGTGACACTCCACTGGGGAGGGTGTGACCAGGCTGAGGTGACACCTTGTGGCTGTGATGGCCTTGCCATGTGGGTGGCATGTACGAGGTAGCACCCCACCAGGTAGGGAGTGATGGGGCCCAGGTTCCACCAGGCCACTGTAATGTCCTCAACATGCGGGTGACCAATGAGAGGTAGCATCCCACCAGGGGGGGTGTGCCCAGGCCTAGGTGACACCTGGCAGCCATGATGGCCTCACATTTCAGGTGACTCGTGCGAAGTGGCATTGCACACGGCGAGGTGCACCTGGGTTGAGGTGACACCTGATGATGGTGATGGACTCACCACACGGGTGGCTTGCATGAGGTGACACACTGGAGGACAGAGTGTGATTGAGCTAAGGTGACACCTGGTGGCTGTGGTGTCCTCATCACATGGGTGGCATGCAAGAGATGACACCCCACCAGGTGTGGTGTCATGGGGATGAGGTGACAGCTAGTGGCTGTGACTGCATTGTCATGTGGGTGGCACATGTGAGGTAGCACCCCATCAGGTAGGCAGAGTTGGGGCCGAGGTGACACATGGTGGCTGTGACGGCCTCACCACATGGGTGACCTGCATGAGGTGGCATTCCACCATGAGGCGTGTGTCTGGGCCATTTTGACACCCAGTGGCTGTGATGTCCTCACCACGTGGGTGGCTCATGCAAGGTTTCACCATGCCAGGTGGTGTGTCATGGGGCTGAGGTGACACACCATGGTCATGATGACCTTGCCATGCTGGTGACATATGTGAGGTGGTACCTGACCTGGTGGAGATTGACAGGACTGAAGTGACACCTGGCGGCCATGATGGGTTTGCCACACAGGTGACCCGTGTGAGGTGGCCACCTGATGGGTGGAGTGCAATGGGGCTGAGGTGACACCTGGTGGCTGTGACGGCCTTGCCATGTGGGTGGCCTGTATGAGGTAGCACCCCACCAGGTAGGGAGTGATGGGGCCGAGTTTCCACCAGGCCACAGTAATGTCCTGAACATGTGGGTGACCAATGAGATGTAGCATCCCACCAGGTGAGGTGTGCCCAGGCCTAGGTGACACCTGGCAGTGTGTTGGCCTCACCACATGGGTGACCCTGGCAGGCTGGAACCCCACTGGGCAGGTGTTTGTGGGCCAAGGTCAAACACAGGTTCTGTGATGGCCTCACCACATGGGTGGCACCCCACCGGGTTGGGTGTGCCCAGGCCAAGGTGACACTCAGGGGCCATGACAGCCTTACCACGTGGGTGACCAGTGTGATGTGGCCACCTGTTGGGCAGCACATGACTGTGCCAAAGTGACACCTGGTGGCTGTGATGGCCTCACGATGCAGGTGACCTGTACAAGGCCTCACCGCAAGGGTGGCATGCATGAGGTTGCTCTCCACTGGGCAGAGTGTCCCAAGGCCGAGGTGACACCTGCTGGCCATGATGGCCTCACCATGCGGGTGGCACATGTGGAGTGGCATCCCTCTGGGTGGGATTTGCCCAGTCCGAGGTCAAACCGCACTTCCATTATGGCCTCAATACGTGGGTGACCCACATGAGGTTGCACCCAGCTGGGCAGGTTGTGCCAGTTCTGAGGTGAAACCCAGTGGGCATGAAGGCCTAGCCACACGGGAGACCCACACATGGTGGCACACAGCCAGGCAGTGTGTAACTGGGCCGAGGTGACACCCAGTGACCATTACGGCCTTGCCTCATGCGTGATATGTGTAAAATGGCACTCTGTGGGGTGGGGTGTGACCAGGCCTAAGTGACACCCTGGCCATGAGGGTCTTGCAACGTGCATCACCTGCATGATGTGGCTCCCCACTGGGCAGGTTTTGAAGTAGCCAAGGTGAAACTCGGCCTCCTGACCACATCGCCATGCAGGTGGCATGTGCGAAGTGTCACCATGATGGGTGGGGTGTGACCAGGTCTAGGTGACACCCAGCTGCCATGCAGGCCTCATCAGGCAGATGCACCACAGTATGTGGCACTACTCCAGTTGGTGTGTGCCCAGGCAAAAGTGAATCCCAGCATTCATGAGGGCATCAACATGTGGGTGACCCATGCGAGGTGGCAGCCCCCAGGTGATGTGTGACTGGGCTGAGGTGAAACCCAATGGAATGTCAGCCTCACCACATAGGTGACCCTGGTGTGGTGGCATCCCACCAGGCGGCATGTGCCCAGGCCAAGGTCAAACACAGCTTCTGTGATGGCCTTGCCACTCGGGTGACAGGTGCAAGGTGGCTCCCCATCTGGTGGCGTGTGCCTGGGCTGAGGTGACAGCCAGCAGCTATGATGTACTTGCCACGTGGGTTACCTATGTGAGGTGGCACCCCACTGGGTGGATATGCCCAGGTTGATGTGACACCTGGCAGCCCTGATGTCCTCAGCACGTGGGTGACTGATGTGAGGTGGCACCCTGCTAGGTGGGGTGTGATGGATCTTAGGTGACATCTGGCAGCCATAATGGCCTTGCAACATGGGTGGCACATGCAAAGTGGCACACCGCAGGTGGGATGTGAGGGGGTCTAGGTGACACCCAGTGGCTTTGATGGTGCAGCTATGTGTGTGACAAGTGCAAGGGTGCACCCATCTGGGTGGGGTGTTACTGGACCGAGGTTACACCTTGTGACCATAATGGCCTCAGCACTTGGGTGGTATGCATGATGTGGCACCCTGCCAGCAGGGTGTGATGGGGTCAATGGACACCCCGTGGTTGTGACAGCCTCTCAACACGGGTGACCCATGTGAGGTGGCTTTTTGCCGGGCAGGGTGTGACTGAGCTGAGGTGACATCTGGCAGCCATTACAGCCTCACCACATGGGTGACCCATGCGTGGTGGCATCCTGTTGGGCTGGATGTGCCTGGGCCTAGGTGACAGCCTGTTGCCATGAGGGCCATGCCACAAGTGTGACCCTTGTGAGATGGCACTCTGGTGGGTGGGGTGTGCATGGGCCTAGGTGCCACCTGGTGGCCGAGAGGGCCTCGCAACCCAGGTGACCCTCACGAGATGGCACCCTGCCTGATGGGATGTGCCCAATTCAAGGTGATACCTGATGGTCATGACAGCATCACCACATGCATGGCATGCGCAAGGTGGTACACTGTTGGGCTGTGTTTGATAATCCTAGGTGACACCCTGTGGCCATCATGGCCTTGCCATGTGGGTGGCATGCATGAAGTGGCTCCAGGCCGGACTTGGTGTCCCTGGGCTGAGGTGAGACCTGGCAACACTGACGGCCTCACCACATGGCTTACACATGTAAGGTGGCACCCCACAGGGTGGATGTGCCTGGGCTGAGGTGAGGCCTGATATCCCTGGTGGCCTCACCACATGGGTGAATCACATGAGTTGACACCCCACCAGGCAGGGTGTGGTGGGGCTGAAGTGACACCCAGCAGCTGTAATGGCCTTGCAATGTGGGTGGAAGCTGCAAAGTGCCACCGCTCTGGGCAGGGTGTAAGGGTGCCGAGGTGACCCATGGTGCTGTGATGGCCCAGCTACATGGGTGGCAAGTGCAAGGTTGCACCCCACCAGGTGGGGTGTTACAGGGCCGAGGTGGCACCTGGTGTCTGTGATGGCCTCACCACTTGGGTGGCACACACATGGTAGCACCCTGCCAGGCAAGGTGCGATAGGGTCAATGGACACCCTGTGGCTGTGACAGCCTTGCAACCCTGGTGACCTATACTAGGTGGCTTCCTGCTGGCAGGTTGTGACCGAGCTGAGGTGACACCCGGCAGCAGTGATGGCCTTGCCACATGGGTGACCTGCAAGAGGTGGCACCATGCTGTGTGGGTTGTGACCAGGCCAAGGTGACACCTGGTGGCCATGACAGCCTCACCACAATCGTAGCAAGTGTGAGATTGCACCCTGCAGGCTGCAGTGTGACCAGGCCAAAGTGATCCACAGCAGCTGTGAGAGCCACATCACATGGGTGACCCTTGCAAAGTGGCACCCCGTTAGGTGGTGTGTGACTGGTCCAAGGTGATGCCCAGTGGCCATGAGGACCTCACCACATGGGTGACCCACATGAGCTGGCACCCTGCCTGGCAGGGTGTAACCAGGCCAAGGTGACATCTGGTGGCATAGAGGTGCTCACAACGTGAGTAACCATGCGAGGTGGCATCTCACATGGTGGGGTATGCCCGGGTTGAGGTGACACACTTTGACCGAGACAGACTTGCAGCACAGGTGGCATGCACCAGGTGACACCCCACTGTGCAGTGTGTGATCGGGCTGAGGTGACACCTGGTGGCTGTGATGGTCTCATCCTGAGGGAAGCACATGCTAGTTGACACCCTGGCAGGTGGGTATTGACCAGGAAGAGGTGACACCCAGGGGCCGTGATGGCCTCACTACATGGGGGACACACAAGAGATGACATGGTGCCAGGTGTGGTGTCACAGGGACAAGGTGGCACCTAGTGGTGTGATTGCCTAGCTATGTGGGTGGCACATCAAGGTGGCACCTGGCAGGGTGGGGAATGATGGGGCTGAAGTGACACCCGGTGGCCATGATGGCCTCACTACATGGGGGACACACAAGAGATGACATGGTGCTAGGTGTGGTGTCACAGGGACAAGGTGGCACCTAGTGGTGTGATTGCCTAGCTATGCGGGTGGCACATCAAGGTGGCACCTGGCAGGGTGGGGAATGACGGGGCTGAAGTGACACCCGGTGGCCATGATGGCCTAGCCATGTGAGTAGCATGCACTATGTAGCACCCCATGGGGCAGTGTCTGAGTGGGCTTAGGTGACACCTCGTGGCCTTGATAGCCTCACCATGCTGGTGACATGGGTGAGGTAGCACCTTGCCTGGTGGGGTGTGACGTGGCTGAGATGACACATGGTGGTCATGATCCCTTGCCTCTTAGGTGGCTCCAGCGTGGTGGCACCCTGCTGTGAAAGCTATGAAGGGGTCAAGGTGACATCCCATGGCTATGACAGCCTCACCACATGGGTGACCCAAGTGAGGTGGCTCCCCACAAGACATGGTGTGACTGAGCTAAGCTGTCACCCAGTGGCAGTGATGGCTTCTCCATGCAGGTGACCCATACGAGGTGGTACCCCACTGGGTGGTGTGTGAAGCAACCAAGGTGACACCCAGCAGCTGTGAGGGCCTCATCACGTGGGTGATCTGTGCATGGTGGCTCCCCACCAGGCAGTGTGTGCTCAGGCAGAGGAGACATCTGGCAGCCATGACAGCCTCACCATGCAGTTGACCTTTGCCAGGTGGCAACCTGCGGGATGGGGTGTGACCATGCAGACGTGACACCCAGCGGTGTGACCACCTTGCCATGCAGGTGCCATGTTGAGGTGACATTCTCCTGGGCAGGGAGTGACGCGGCTGAATATTGGTGGCCGTGAGTGCTGCACCATGTGGGTGGCACATGCTAGGTGACATCCCAATGGGCAAGGTGTACCCAGGCCGAGGTGACACTCAGTGGCTGTGAAGGCCTCACAACACAGGTGACCCATGCGATTTGGAATCCTGCATGGTGTGGTGTGACTGGGTTGACATGACACAGCGACCACATTGGACTTGCAATGTGGGTGGCATGCATGAGGTTAGCCCTGTCAGGTAGGGTGTGATTGGGCTGAGGTGACACCCGGCAGCCATGATGGGCTTGCCACATGGATGGCACACAAGAGATGACACCCCACTGGGCATGGTGTCATGGGGATGAGGTAAAACACTATGGCCGTTACTGCCTCACCATGTGGGTAGCACATGTGAGGTCGCACCCTACCAGGCCTAGAGTGATGGGGCCAAAGTGAAACATGGTGGCTGAGATGACTTGCCACGTGGGTGGCTAGCACGAGGTGGCACCCAGCTGTGCGTGGTGTGAACGGGCCAAAATGACACCTGGCAGCTGTGACAGCCTCGCCACACTGGTTACCGCTGTGTGGTGGCATCCCACTGGGTGGTGTATGACTGGGCCAAGGTGACAACCAGCAGCCATGAAGGCCTCACTACATGGGTGACATTCGTGAGTTGAAACCCCACTGGGTGGGGTGTGCCCAGGCCTAGGTGAAACATGGCGGCCGTGAGGGCCTCAACACACTGGTGACCCGCATGAGGTGGTATCCTGCAGGGTGGGGTGTGCCCATGCCGAGGTGACACCTGGTTGCTATGATTGCCCTGCAACGTGGGTTACCAGTGCTGGGTGGGGTGCACCCAGGTTGAGGTGACACATGGTTTATGTGACAGATGAGCAATATGGGTGGCATGTGTAAGGTGACACTCCACTGGGGAGGGTGTGACCAGGCTGAGGTGACACCTTGTGGCTGTGATGGCCTTGCCATGTGGGTGGCATGTACGAGGTAGCACCCCACCAGGTAGGGAGTGATGGGGCCGAGGTTCCACCAGGCCACTGTAATGTCCTCAACATGCGGGTGACCAATGAGAGGTAGCATCCCACCAGGTGGGGTGTGCCCAGGCCTAGGTGACACCTGGCAGCCATGATGGCCTCACATTTCAGGTGACTCGTGCGAAGTGGCATTGCACACGGCGAGGTGCACCTGGGTTGAGGTGACACCTGATGACGGTGATGGACTCACCACACGGGTGGCTTGCATGAGGTGACACACTGGAGGACAGAGTGTGATTGAGCTAAGGTGACACCTGGTGTCTGTGGTGTCCTCATCACATGGGTGGCATGCAAGAGATGACACCCCACCAGGTGTGGTGTCATGGGGATGAGGTGACAGCTAGTGGCTGTGACTGCATTGTCATGTGGGTGGCACATGTGAGGTAGCACCCCATCAGGTAGGCAGAGTTGGGGCCGAGGTGACACATGGTGGCTGTGACGGCCTCACCACATGGGTGACCTGCATGAGGTGGCATTCCACCATGAGGCGTGTGTCTGGGCCATTTTGACACCCAGTGGCTGTGATGTCCTCACCACGCGGGTGGCTCATGCAAGGTTTCACCATGCCAGGTGGTGTGTCATGGGGCTGAGGTGACACACCATGGTCATGATGACCTTGCCATGCTGGTGACATATGTGAGGTGGTACCTGACCTGGTGGAGATTGTCAGGACTGAAGTGACACCTGGCGGCCATGATGGGTTTGCCACACAGGTGACCCGTGTGAGGTGGCCCCCTGATGGGTGGAGTGCAATGGGGATGAGGTGACACCTGGTGGCTGTGATGGCCTTGCCATGTGGGTGGCCTGTATGAGGTAGCACCCCACCAGGTAGGGAGTGATGGGGCCGAGTTTCCACCAGGCCACAGTAATGTCCTGAACATGCGGGTGACCAATGAGATGTAGCATCCCACCAGGTGAGGTGTGCCCAGGCCTAGGTGACACCTGGCAGTGTGTTGGCCTCACCACATGGGTGACCCTGGCAGGCTGGAACCCCACTGGGCAGGTGTTTGTGGGCCAAGGTCAAACACAGGTTCTGTGATGGCCTCACCACATGGGTGGCACCCCACTGGGATGGGTGTGCCCAGGCCAAGGTGACACTCAGGGGCCATGACAGCCTTACCACGTGGGTGACCAGTGTGATGTGGCAACCTGTTGGGCAGCACATGACTGTGCCAAAGTGACACCTGGTGGCTGTGATGGCCTCTCCATGCAGGTAACCTGTACAAGGCCTCACCGCATGGGTGGCATGCATGAGGTTGCTCTCCACTGGGCAGAGTGTCCCAAGGCCGAGGTGACACCTGCTGGCCATGATGGCCTCACCATGTGGATGGCACATGTGGAGTGGCATCCCTCTGGGTGGGATTTGCCCAGGCCGAGGTCAAACCCCACTTCCATTATGGCCTCAATACGTGGGTGACCCACATGAGGTTGCACCCAGCTGGGCAGGTTGTGCCAGTTCTGAGGTGAAACCCAGTGGGCATGAAGGCCTAGCCACACGGGAGACCCACACATGGTGGCACACAGCCAGGCAGTGTGTAACTGGGCCGAGGTGACACCCAGTGACCATTACGGCCTTGCCTCATGCGTGATATGTGTAAAATGGCACTCTGTGGCATGGGGTGTGACCAGGCCTAAGTGACACCCTGGCCATGAGGGTCTTGCAACGTGCATCACCTGCATGATGTGGCTCCCCACTGGGCAGGGTGTGAAGTAGCTGAGGTGAAACTCGGCCTCCTGAGCACATCACCATGCAGGTGGCATGTGCGAAGTGTCACCATGATGGGTGGGGTGTGACCAGGTCTAGGTGACACCCAGCTGCCATGCAGGCCTCATCAGGCAGATGCACCACAGTATGTGGCACTCCTCCAGTTGGTGTGTGCCCAGGCAAAAGTGAATCCCAGCATTCATGAGGGCATCAACATGTGGGTGACCCATGCGAGGTGGCAGCCCCCAGGTGATGTGTGACTGGGCTGAGGTGAAACCCAATGGAATGTCAGCCTCACCACATAGGTGACCCTGGTGTGGTGGCATCCCACCAGGCGGCATGTGCCCAGGCCAAGGTCAAACACAGCTTCTGTGATGGCCTTGCCACTCGGGTGACAGGTGCAAGGTGGCTCCCCATCAGGTGGCATGTGCCTGGGCTGAGGTGACAGCCAGCAGCTATGATGTACTTGCCACGTGGGTTACCTATGTGAGGTGGCACCCCACTGGGTGGATATGCCCAGGTTGATGTGACACCTGGCAGCCCTGATGTCCTCAGCACGTGGGTGACTGATGTGAGGTGGCACCCTGCTAGGTGGGGTGTGATGGATCTGAGGTGACATCTGGCAGCCATAATGGCCTTGCAACATGGGTGGCACATGCAAAGTGGCACACTGCAAGTGGGTGGTGAGGGGGTGTAGGTGACACCCAGTGGCTTTGACGGTGCAGCTATGTGTGTGACAAGTGCAAGGGTGCACCCATCTGGGTGGCGTGTTACTGGACCGAGGTTACACCTTGTGACCATAATGACCTCAGCACTTGGGTGGTATGCATGATGTGGCACCCTGCCAGCAGGGTGTGATGGGGCCAATGGACACCCCATGGTTGTGACAGCCTCTCAACACAGGTGACCCATGTGAGGTGGCTTTTTGCCGGGCAGGGTGTGACTGAGCTGAGGTGACATCTGGCAGCCATTACAGCCTCACCACATGGGTGACCCATGCGTGGTGGCATCCTGTTGGGCTGGATGTGCCTGGGCCTAGGTGACAGCCTGTTGCCATGAGGGCCATGCCACAAGTGTGACCCTTGTGAGATGGCACTCTGGTGGGTGGGGTGTGCATGGGCCTAGGTGCCACGTGGTGGCCGAGAGGGCCTCGCAACCCAGGTGACCCTCACAAGATGGCACCCTTCCTGATGGGATGTGCCCAATTCAAGGTGATACCTGATGGTCATGACAGCATCACCACATGCATGGCATGCGCAAGGTGGTACACTGTTGGGCTGTGTTTGATAATCCTAGGTGACACCCTGTGGCCATCATGGCCTTGCCATGTGGGTGGCATGCATGAAGTGGCTCCAGGCCGGACTTGGTGTCCCTGGGCTGAGGTGAGACCTGGCAACACTGACGGCCTCACCACATGGCTTACACATGTAAGGTGGCACCCCACAGGGTGGATGTGCCTGGGCTGAGGTGAGGCCTGATATCCCTGGTGGCCTCACCACATGGGTGAGTCACATGAGTTAACACCCCACCAAGCAGGGTGTGGTGGGGCTGAAGTGACACCCAGCAGCTGTAATGGCCTTGCAATGTGGGTGGAAGCTGCAAAGTGCCACCACTCTGGGCAGGGTGTAAGGGTGCCGAGGTGACCCATGGTGCTGTGATGGCCCAGCTACATGGGTGGCAAGTGCAAGGTTGCACCCCACCAGGTGGGGTGTTACAGGGCCGAGGTGGCACCTGGTGTCTGTGATGGCCTCATCACTTGGGTGGCACACACATGGTAGCACCCTGCCAGGCAAGGTGCGATAGGGTCAATGGACACCCTGTGGCTGTGACAGCCTTGCAACCCTGGTGACCTATACTAGGTGGCTTCCTGCTGGCAGGTTGTGACCGAGCTGAGGTGACACCCGGCAGCAGTGATGGCCTTGCCACATGGGTGACCTGCAAGAGGTGGCACCATGCTGTGTGGGTTGTGACCAGGCCAAGGTGACACCTGGTGGCCATGACAGCCTCACCACAATCGTAGCAAGTGTGAGATTGCACCCTGCAGGCTGCAGTGTGACCAGGCCAAAGTGATCCACAGCAGCTGTGAGAGCCACATCACATGGGTGACCCTTGCAAAGTGGCACCCCGTTAGGTGGTGTGTGACTGGTCCAAGGTGATGCCCAGTGGCCATGAGGACCTCACCACATGGGTGACCCACATGAGCTGGCACCCTGCCTGGCAGGGTGTAACCAGGCCAAGGTGACATCTGGTGGCATAGAGGTGCTCACAACGTGAGTAACCATGCGAGGTGGCATCTCACATGGTGGGGTATGCCCGGGTTGAGGTGACACACTTTGACCGAGACAGACTTGCAGCACAGGTGGCATGCACCAGGTGACACCCCACTGTGCAGTGTGTGATCGGGCTGAGGTGACACCTGGTGGCTGTGATGGTCTCGTCCTGAGGGAAGCACATGCTAGTTGACACCCTGGCAGGTGGGTATTGACCAGGAAGAGGTGACACCCAGGGGCCGTGATGGCCTCACTACATGGGGGACACACAAGAGATGACATGGTGCCAGGTGTGGTGTCACAGGGACAAGGTGGCACCTAGTGGTGTGATTGCCTAGCTATGTGGGTGGCACATCAAGGTGGCACCTGGCAGGGTGGGGAATGATGGGGCTGAAGTGACACCCGGTGGCCATGATGGCCTAGCCATGTGAGTAGCATGCACTATGTAGCACCCCATCGGGCAGTGTCTGAGTGGGCTTAGGTGACACCTCGCGGCCTTGATAGCCTCACCATGCTGGTGACATGGGTGAGGTAGCACCTTGCCTGGTGGGGTGTGACGTGGCTGAGATGACACATGGTGGTCATGATCCCTTGCCTCTTAGGTGGCTCCAGCGTGGTGGCACCCTGCTGTGAAAGCTATGAAGGGGTCAAGGTGACATCCCATGGCTATGACAGCCTCACCACATGGGTGACCCAAGTGAGGTGGCTCCCCACAAGACATGGTGTGACTGAGCTAAGCTGTCACCCAGTGGCAGTGATGGCTTCTCCATGCAGGTGACCCATACGAGGTGGTACCCCACTGGGTGGTGTGTGAAGCAACCAAGGTGACACCCAGCAGCTGTGAGGGCCTCATCACGTGGGTGATCTGTGCATGGTGGCTCCCCACCAGGCAGTGTGTGCTCAGGCAGAGGAGACATCTGGCAGCCATGACAGCCTCACCATGCAGTTGACCTTTGCCAGGTGGCAACCTGCGGGATGGGGTGTGACCATGCAGACGTGACACCCAGCGGTGTGACCACCTTGCCATACAGGTGCCATGTTGAGGTGACATTCTCCTGGGCAGGGAGTGACGCGGCTGAATATTGGTGGCCGTGAGTGCTGCACCATGTGGGTGGCACATGCTAGGTGACATCCCAATGGGCAAGGTGTACCCAGGCCGAGGTGACACTCAGTGGCTGTGAAGGCCTCACAACACAGGTGACCCATGCGATTTGGAATCCTGCATGGTGTGGTGTGACTGGGTTGACATGACACAGCGACCACATTGGACTTGCAATGTGGGTGGCATGCGTGAGGTTAGCCATGTCAGGTAGGGTGTGATTGGGCTGAGGTGACACCCGGCAGCCATGATGGGCTTGCCACATGGATGGCACACAAGAGATGACACCCCACTGGGCATGGTGTCATGGGGATGAGGTAAAACACTATGGCCGTTACTGCCTCACCATGTGGGTAGCACATGTGAGGTCGCACCCTACCAGGCCTAGAGTGATGGGGCCAAAGTGAAACATGGTGGCTGAGATGACTTGCCACGTGGGTGGCTAGCACGAGGTGGCACCCAGCTGTGCGTGGTGTGAACGGGCCAAAATGACACCTGGCAGCTGTGACAGCCTCGCCACGCTGGTTACCGCTGTGTGGTGGCATCCCACTGGGTGGTGTATGACTGGGCCAAGGTGACAACCAGCAGCCATGAAGGCCTCACTACATGGGTGACATTCGTGAGTTGAAACCCCACTGGGTGGGGTGTGCCCAGGCCTAGGTGAAACATGGCGGCCGTGAAGGCCTCAACACACTGGTGACCCGCATGAGGTGGTATCCTGCAGGGTGGGGTGTGCCCATGCCGAGGTGACACCTGGTTGCTATGATTGCCCTGCAACGTGGGTTACCAGTGCTGGGTGGGGTGCACCCAGGTTGAGGTGACACATGGTTTATGTGACAGATGAGCAATATGGGTGGCATGTGTAAGGTGACACTCCACTGGGGAGGGTGTGACCAGGCTGAGGTGACACCTTGTGGCTGTGACGGCCTTGCCATGTGGTTGGCATGTACGAGGTAGCACCCCACCAGGAAGAGAGTGATGGGGCCGAGGTTCCACCAGGCCACTGTAATGTCCTCAACATGCGGGTGACCAATGAGAGGTAGCATCCCACCAGGTGGGGTGTGCCCAGGCCTAGGTGACACCTGGCAGCCATGATGGCCTCACATTTCAGGTGACTCGTGTGAAGTGGCATTGCACACGGCGAGGTGCACCTGGGTTGAGGTGACACCTGATGACTGTGATGGACTCACCGCACGGGTGGCTTGCATGAGGTGACACACTGGAGGACAGAGTGTGATTGAGCTAAGGTGACACCTGGTGGCTGTGGTGTCCTCATCACATGGGTGGCATGCAAGAGATGACACCCCACCAGGTGTGGTGTCATGGGGATGAGGTGACAGCTAGTGGCTGTGACTGCATTGTCATGTGGGTGGCACATGTGAGGTAGCACCCCATCAGGTTGGCAGAGTTGGGGCCGAGGTGACACATGGTGGCTGTGACGGCCTCACCACATGGGTGACCTGCATGAGGTGGCATTCCACCATGAGGCGTGTGTCTGGGCCATTTTGACACCCAGTGGCTGTGATGTCCTCACCACGCGGGTGGCTCATGCAAGGTTTCACCATGCCAGGTGGTGTGTCATGGGGCTGAGGTGACACACCATGGTCATGATGACCTTGCCATGCTGGTGACATATGTGAGGTGGTACCTGACCTGGTGGAGATTGTCAGGACTGAAGTGACACCTGGCGGCCATGATGGGTTTGCCACACAGGTGACCCGTGTGAGGTGGCCCCCTGATGGGTGGAGTGCAATGGGGATGAGGTGACACCTGGTGGCTGTGATGGCCTTGCCATGTGGGTGGCCTGTATGAGGTAGCACCCCACCAGGTAGGGAGTGATGGGGCCGAGTTTCCACCAGGCCACAGTAATGTCCTGAACATGCGGGTGACCAATGAGATGTAGCATCCCACCAGGTGAGGTGTGCCCAGGCCTAGGTGACACCTGGCAGTGTGTTGGCCTCACCACATGGGTGACCCTGGCAGGCTGGAACCCCACTGGGCAGGTGTTTGTGGGCCAAGGTCAAACACAGGTTCTGTGATGGCCTCACCACATGGGTGGCACCCCACTGGGATGGGTGTGCCCAGGCCAAGGTGACACTCAGGGGCCATGACAGCCTTACCACGTGGGTGACCAGTGTGATGTGGCAACCTGTTGGGCAGCACATGACTGTGCCAAAGTGACACCTGGTGGCTGTGATGGCCTCTCCATGCAGGTAACCTGTACAAGGCCTCACCGCATGGGTGGCATGCATGAGGTTGCTCTCCACTGGGCAGAGTGTCCCAAGGCCGAGGTGACACCTGCTGGCCATGATGGCCTCACCATGTGGATGGCACATGTGGAGTGGCATCCCTCTGGGTGGGATTTGCCCAGGCCGAGGTCAAACCCCACTTCCATTATGGCCTCAATACGTGGGTGACCCACATGAGGTTGCACCCAGCTGGGCAGGTTGTGCCAGTTCTGAGGTGAAACCCAGTGGGCATGAAGGCCTAGCCACATGGGAGACCCACACATGGTGGCACACAGCCAGGCACTGTGTAACTGGGCCGAGGTGACACCCAGTGACCATTACGGCCTTGCCTCATGCGTGATATGTGTAAAATGGCACTCTGTGGCGTGGGGTGTGACCAGGCCTAAGTGACACCCTGGCCATGAGGGTCTTGCAACGTGCATCACCTGCATGATGTGGCTCCCCACTGGGCAGGGTGTGAAGTAGCCGAGGTGAAACTCGGCCTCCTGACCACATCGCCATGCAGGTGGCATGTGCGAAGTGTCACCGTGATGGGTGGGGTGTGACCAGGTCTAGGTGACACCCAGCTGCCATGCAGGCCTCATCAGGCAGATGCACCACAGTATGTGGCACTCCTCCAGTTGGTGTGTGCCCAGGCGCAAGTGAATCCCAGCATTCATGAGGGCATCAACATGTGGGTGACCCATGCGAGGTGGCAGCCCCCAGGTGATGTGTGACTGGGCTGAGGTGAAACCCAATGGAATGTCAGCCTCACCACATAGGTGACCCTGGTGTGGTGGCATCCCACCAGGCGGCATGTGCCCAGGCCAAGGTCAAACACAGCTTCTGTGATGGCCTTGCCACTCGGGTGACAGGTGCAAGGTGGCTCCCCATCAGGTGGCATGTGCCTGGGCTGAGGTGACAGCCAGCAGCTATGATGTACTTGCCACGTGGGTTACCTATGTGAGGTGGCACCCCACTGGGTGGATATGCCCAGGTTGATGTGACACCTGGCAGCCCTGATGTCCTCAGCACGTGGGTGACTGATGTGAGGTGGCACCCTGCTAGGTGGGGTGTGATGGATCTGAGGTGACATCTGGCAGCCATAATGGCCTTGCAACATGGGTGGCACATGCAAAGTGGCACACTGCAGGTGGGTGGTGAGGGGGTGTAGGTGACACCCAGTGGCTTTGACGGTGCAGCTATGTGTGTGACAAGTGCAAGTGTGCACCCATCTGGGTGGCGTGTTACTGGACCGAGGTTACACCTTGTGACCATAATGACCTCAGCACTTGGGTGGTATGCATGATGTGGCACCCTGCCAGCAGGGTGTGATGGGGCCAATGGACACCCCATGGTTGTGACAGCCTCTCAACACAGGTGACCCATGTGAGGTGGCTTTTTGCCGGGCAGGGTGTGACTGAGCTGAGGTGACATCTGGCAGCCATTACAGCCTCACCACATGGGTGACCCATGCGTGGTGGCATCCTGTTGGGCTGGATGTGCCTGGGCCTAGGTGACAGCCTGTTGCCATGAGGGCCATGCCACAAGTGTGACCCTTGTGAGATGGCACTCTGGTGGGTGGGGTGTGCATGGGCCTAGGTGCCACGTGGTGGCCGAGAGGGCCTCGCAACCCAGGTGACCCTCACAAGATGGCACCCTTCCTGATGGGATGTGCCCAATTCAAGGTGATACCTGATGGTCATGACAGCATCACCACATGCATGGCATGCGCAAGGTGGTACACTGTTGGGCTGTGTTTGATAATCCTAGGTGACACCCTGTGGCCATCATGGCCTTGCCATGTGGGTGGCATGCATGAAGTGGCTCCAGGCCGCACATGGTGTCCCTGGGCTGAGGTGAGACCTGGCAACACTGACGGCCTCACCACATGGCTTACACATGTAAGGTGGCACCCCACAGGGTGGATGTGCCTGGGCTGAGGTGAGGCCTGATATCCCTGGTGGCCTCACCACATGGGTGAGTCACATGAGTTAACACCCCACCAGGCAGGGTGTGGTGGGGCTGAAGTGACACCCAGCAGCTGTAATGGCCTTGCAATGTGGGTGGAAGCTGCAAAGTGCCACCACTCTGGGCAGGGTGTAAGGGTGCCGAGGTGACCCATGGTGCTGTGATGGCCCAGCTACATGGGTGGCAAGTGCAAGGTTGCACCCCACCAGGTGGGGTGTTACAGGGCCGAGGTGGCACCTGGTGTCTGTGATGGCCTCATCACTTGGGTGGCACACACATGGTAGCACCCTGCCAGGCAAGGTGCGATAGGGTCAATGGACACCCTGTGGCTGTGACAGCCTTGCAACCCTGGTGACCTATACTAGGTGGCTTCCTGCTGGCAGGTTGTGACCGAGCTGAGGTGACACCCGGCAGCAGTGATGGCCTTGCCACATGGGTGACCTGCAAGAGGTGGCACCATGCTGTGTGGGTTGTGACCAGGCCAAGGTGACACCTGGTGGCCATGACAGCCTCACCACAATCGTAGCAAGTGTGAGATTGCACCCTGCAGGCTGCAGTGTGACCAGGCCAAAGTGATCCACAGCAGCTGTGAGAGCCACATCACATGGGTGACCCTTGCAAAGTGGCACCCCGTTAGGTGGTGTGTGACTGGTCCAAGGTGATGCCCAGTGGCCATGAGGACCTCACCACATGGGTGACCCACATGAGCTGGCACCCTGCCTGGCAGGGTGTAACCAGGCCAAGGTGACATCTGGTGGCATAGAGGTGCTCACAACGTGAGTAACCATGCGAGGTGGCATCTCACATGGTGGGGTATGCCCGGGTTGAGGTGACACACTTTGACCGAGACAGACTTGCAGCACAGGTGGCATGCACCAGGTGACACCCCACTGTGCAGTGTGTGATCGGGCTGAGGTGACACCTGGTGGCTGTGATGGTCTCATCCTGAGGGAAGCACATGCTAGTTGACACCCTGGCAGGTGGGTATTGACCAGGAAGAGGTGACACCCAGGGGCCGTGATGGCCTCACTACATGGGGGACACACAAGAGATGACATGGTGCCAGGTGTGGTGTCACAGGGACAAGGTGGCACCTAGTGGTGTGATTGCCTAGCTATGTGGGTGGCACATCAAGGTGGCACCTGGCAGGGTGGGGAATGATGGGGCTGAAGTGACACCCGGTGGCCATGATGGCCTAGCCATGTGAGTAGCATGCACTATGTAGCACCCCATGGGGCAGTGTCTGAGTGGGCTTAGGTGACACCTCGCGGCCTTGATAGCCTCACCATGCTGGTGACATGGGTGAGGTAGCACCTTGCCTGGTGGGGTGTGACGTGGCTGAGATGACACATGGTGGTCATGATCCCTTGCCTCTTAGGTGGCTCCAGCGTGGTGGCACCCTGCTGTGAAAGCTATGAAGGGGTCAAGGTGACATCCCATGGCTATGACAGCCTCACCACATGGGTGACCCAAGTGAGGTGGCTCCCCACAAGACATGATGTGACTGAGCTAAGCTGTCACCCAGTGGCAGTGATGGCTTCTCCATGCAGGTGACCCATACGAGGTGGTACCCCACTGGGTGGTGTGTGAAGCAACCAAGGTGACACCCAGCAGCTGTGAGGGCCTCATCACGTGGGTGATCTGTGCATGGTGGCTCCCCACCAGGCAGTGTGTGCTCAGGCAGAGGAGACATCTGGCAGCCATGACAGCCTCACCATGCAGTTGACCTTTGCCAGGTGGCAACCTGCGGGATGGGGTGTGACCATGCAGACGTGACACCCAGCGGTGTGACAACCTTGCCATGCAGGTGCCATGTTGAGGTGACATTCTCCTGGGCAGGGAGTGACGCGGCTGAATATTGGTGGCCGTGAGTGCTGCACCATGTGGGTGGCACATGCTAGGTGACATCCCAATGGGCAAGGTGTACCCAGGCCGAGGTGACACTCAGTGGCTGTGAAGGCCTCACAACACAGGTGACCCATGCGATTTGGAATCCTGCATGGTGTGGTGTGACTGGGTTGACATGACACAGCGACCACATTGGACTTGCAATGTGGGTGGCATGCGTGAGGTTAGCCCTGTCAGGTAGGGTGTGATTGGGCTGAGGTGACACCCGGCAGCCATGATGGGCTTGCCACATGGATGGCACACAAGAGATGACACCCCACTGGGCATGGTGTCATGGGGATGAGGTAAAACACTATGGCCATTACTGCCTCACCATGTGGGTAGCACATGTGAGGTCGCACCCTACCAGGCCTAGAGTGATGGGGCCAAAGTGAAACATGGTGGCTGAGATGACTTGCCACGTGGGTGGCTAGCACGAGGTGGCACCCAGCTGTGCGTGGTGTGAACGGGCCAAAATGACACCTGGCAGCTGTGACAGCCTCGCCACGCTGGTTACCGCTGTGTGGTGGCATCCCACTGGGTGGTGTATGACTGGGCCAAGGTGACAACCAGCAGCCATGAAGGCCTCACTACATGGGTGACATTCGTGAGTTGAAACCCCACTGGGTGGGGTGTGCCCAGGCCTAGGTGAAACATGGTGGCCGTGAGGGCCTCAACACACTGGTGACCCGCATGAGGTGGTATCCTGCTGGGTGGGGTGTGCCCATGCCGAGGTGACACCTGGTTGCTATGATTGCCCTGCAACGTGGGTTACCAGTGCTGGGTGGGGTGCACCCAGGTTGAGGTGACACATGGTTTATGTGACAGATGAGCAATATGGGTGGCATGTGTAAGGTGACACTCCACTGGGGAGGGTGTGACCAGGCTGAGGTGACACCTTGTGGCTGTGATGGCCTTGCCATGTGGGTGGCATGTACGAGGTAGCACCCCACCAGGTAGGGAGTGATGGGGCCGAGGTTCCACCAGGCCACTGTAATGTCCTCAACATGCGGGTGACCAATGAGAGGTAGCATCCCACCAGGTGGGGTGTGCCCAGGCCTAGGTGACACCTGGCAGCCATGATGGCCTCACATTTCAGGTGACTCGTGCGAAGTGGCATTGCACACGGCGAGGTGCACCTGGGTTGAGGTGACACCTGATGACGGTGATGGACTCACCACACGGGTGGCTTGCATGAGGTGACACACTGGAGGACAGAGTGTGATTGAGCTAAGGTGACACCTGGTGTCTGTGGTGTCCTCATCACATGGGTGGCATGCAAGAGATGACACCCCACCAGGTGTGGTGTCATGGGGATGAGGTGACAGCTAGTGGCTGTGACTGCATTGTCATGTGGGTGGCACATGTGAGGTAGCACCCCATCAGGTAGGCAGAGTTGGGGCCGAGGTGACACATGGTGGCTGTGACGGCCTCACCACATGGGTGACCTGCATGAGGTGGCATTCCACCATGAGGCGTGTGTCTGGGCCATTTTGACACCCAGTGGCTGTGATGTCCTCACCACGTGGGTGGCTCATGCAAGGTTTCACCATGCCAGGTGGTGTGTCATGGGGCTGAGGTGACACACCATGGTCATGATGACCTTGCCATGCTGGTGACATATGTGAGGTGGTACCTGACCTGGTGGAGATTGACAGGACTGAAGTGACACCTGGCGGACATGATGGGTTTGCCACACAGGTGACCCGTGTGAGGTGGCCACCTGATGGGTGGAGTGCAATGGGGCTGAGGTGACACCTGGTGGCTGTGACGGCCTTGCCATGTGGGTGGCCTGTATGAGGTAGCACCCCACCAGGTAGGGAGTGATGGGGCCGAGTTTCCACCAGGCCACAGTAATGTCCTGAACATGCGGGTGACCAATGAGATGTAGCATCCCACCAGGTGAGGTGTGCCCAGGCCTAGGTGACACCTGGCAGTGTGTTGGCCTCACCACATGGGTGACCCTGGCAGGCTGGAACCCCACTGGGCAGGTGTTTGTGGGCCAAGGTCAAACACAGGTTCTGTGATGGCCTCACCACATGGGTGGCACCCCACCGGGTTGGGTGTGCCCAGGCCAAGGTGACACTCAGGGGCCATGACAGCCTTACCACGTGGGTGACCAGTGTGATGTGGCAACCTGTTGGGCAGCACATGACTGTGCCAAAGTGACACCTGGTGGCTGTGATGGCCTCACGATGCAGGTGACCTGTACAAGGCCTCACCGCAAGGGTGGCATGCATGAGGTTGCTCTCCACTGGGCAGAGTGTCCCAAGGCCGAGGTGACACCTGCTGGCCATGATGGCCTCACCATGCGGGTGGCACATGTGGAGTGGCATCCCTCTGGGTGGGATTTGCCCAGGCCGAGGTCAAACCGCACTTCCATTATGGCCTCAATACGTGGGTGACCCACATGAGGTTGCACCCAGCTGGGCAGGTTGTGCCAGTTCTGAGGTGAAACCCAGTGGGCATGAAGGCCTAGCCACACGGGAGACCCACACATGGTGGCACACAGCCAGGCAGTGTGTAACTGGGCCGAGGTGACACCCAGTGACCATTACGGCCTTGCCTCATGCGTGATATGTGTAAAATGGCACTCTGTGGCGTGGGGTGTGACCAGGCCTAAGTGACACCCTGGCCATGAGGGTCTTGCAACGTGCATCACCTGCATGATGTGGCTCCCCACTGGGCAGGTTTTGAAGTAGCCAAGGTGAAACTCGGCCTCCTGACCACATCGCCATGCAGGTGGCATGTGCGAAGTGTCACCATGATGGGTGGGGTGTGACCAGGTCTAGGTGACACCCAGCTGCCATGCAGGCCTCATCAGGCAGATGCACCACAGTATGTGGCACTCCTCCAGTTGGTGTGTGCCCAGGCAAAAGTGAATCCCAGCATTCATGAGGGCATCAACATGTGGGTGACCCATGCGAGGTGGCAGCCCCCAGGTGATGTGTGACTGGGCTGAGGTGAAACCCAATGGAATGTCAGCCTCACCACATAGGTGACCCTGGTGTGGTGGCATCCCACCAGGCGGCATGTGCCCAGGCCAAGGTCAAACACAGCTTCTGTGATGGCCTTGCCACTCGGGTGACAGGTGCAAGGTGGCTCCCCATCTGGTGGCGTGTGCCTGGGCTGAGGTGACAGCCAGCAGCTATGATGTACTTGCCACGTGGGTTACCTATGTGAGGTGGCACCCCACTGGGTGGATATGCCCAGGTTGATGTGACACCTGGCAGCCCTGATGTCCTCAGCACGTGGGTGACTGATGTGAGGTGGCACCCTGCTAGGTGGGGTGTGATGGATCTTAGGTGACATCTGGCAGCCATAATGGCCTTGCAACATGGGTGGCACATGCAAAGTGGCACACCGCAGGTGGGATGTGAGGGGGTCTAGGTGACACCCAGTGGCTTTGACGGTGCAGCTATGTGTGTGACAAGTGCAAGGGTGCACCCATCTGGGTGGGGTGTTACTGGACCGAGGTTACACCTTGTGACCATAATGGCCTCAGCACTTGGGTGGTATGCATGATGTGGCACCCTGCCAGCAGGGTGTGATGGGGTCAATGGACACCCCGTGGTTGTGACAGCCTCTCAACACGGGTGACCCATGTGAGGTGGCTTTTTGCCGGGCAGGGTGTGACTGAGCTGAGGTGACATCTGGCAGCCATTACAGCCTCACCACATGGGTGACCCATGCGTGGTGGCATCCTGTTGGGCTGGATGTGCCTGGGCCTAGGTGACAGCCGGTTGCCATGAGGGCCATGCCACAAGTGTGACCCTTGTGAGATGGCACTCTGGTGGGTGGGGTGTGCATGGGCCTAGGTGCCACCTGGTGGCCGAGAGGGCCTCGCAACCCAGGTGACCCTCACGAGATGGCACCCTGCCTGATGGGATGTGCCCAATTCAAGGTGATACCTGATGGTCATGACAGCATCACCACATGCATGGCATGCGCAAGGTGGTACACTGTTGGGCTGTGTTTGATAATCCTAGGTGACACCCTGTGGCCATCATGGCCTTGCCATGTGGGTGGCATGCATGAAGTGGCTCCAGGCCGGACTTGGTGTCCCTGGGCTGAGGTGAGACCTGGCAACACTGACGGCCTCACCACATGGCTTACACATGTAAGGTGGCACCCCACAGGGTGGATGTGCCTGGGCTGAGGTGAGGCCTGATATCACTGGTGGCCTCACCACATGGGTGAATCACATGAGTTGACACCCCACCAGGCAGGGTGTGGTGGGGCTGAAGTGACACCCAGCAGCTGTAATGGCCTTGCAATGTGGGTGGAAGCTGCAAAGTGCCACCGCTCTGGGCAGGGTGTAAGGGTGCCGAGGTGACCCATGGTGCTGTGATGGCCCAGCTACATGGGTGGCAAGTGCAAGGTTGCACCCCACCAGGTGGGGTGTTACAGGGCCGAGGTGGCACCTGGTGTCTGTGATGGCCTCACCACTTGGGTGGCACACACATGGTAGCACCCTGCCAGGCAAGGTGCGATAGGGTCAATGGACACCCTGTGGCTGTGACAGCCTTGCAACCCTGGTGACCTATACTAGGTGGCTTCCTGCTGGCAGGTTGTGACCGAGCTGAGGTGACACCCGGCAGCAGTGATGGCCTTGCCACATGGGTGACCTGCAAGAGGTGGCACCATGCTGTGTGGGTTGTGACCAGGCCAAGGTGACACCTGGTGGCCATGACAGCCTCACCACAATCGTAGCAAGTGTGAGATTGCACCCTGCAGGCTGCAGTGTGACCAGGCCAAAGTGATCCACAGCAGCTGTGAGAGCCACATCACATGGGTGACCCTTGCAAAGTGGCACCCCGTTAGGTGGTGTGTGACTGGTCCAAGGTGATGCCCAGTGGCCATGAGGACCTCACCACATGGGTGACCCACATGAGCTGGCACCCTGCCTGGCAGGGTGTAACCAGGCCAAGGTGACATCTGGTGGCATAGAGGTGCTCACAACGTGAGTAACCATGCGAGGTGGCATCTCACATGGTGGGGTATGCCCGGGTTGAGGTGACACACTTTGACCGAGACAGACTTGCAGCACAGGTGGCATGCACCAGGTGACACCCCACTGTGCAGTGTGTGATCGGGCTGAGGTGACACCTGGTGGCTGTGATGGTCTCGTCCTGAGGGAAGCACATGCTAGTTGACACCCTGGCAGGTGGGTATTGACCAGGAAGAGGTGACACCCAGGGGCCGTGATGGCCTCACTACATGGGGGACACACAAGAGATGACATGGTGCCAGGTGTGGTGTCACAGGGACAAGGTGGCACCTAGTGGTGTGATTGCCTAGCTATGTGGGTGGCACATCAAGGCGGCACCTGGCAGGGTGGGGAATGATGGGGCTGAAGTGACACCCGGTGGCCATGATGGCCTCACTACATGGGGGACACACAAGAGATGACATGGTGCCAGGTGTGGTGTCACAGGGACAAGGTGGCACCTAGTGGTGTGATTGCCTAGCTATGCGGGTGGAACATCAAGGTGGCACCTGGCAGGGTGGGGAATGACGGGGCTGAAGTGACACCCGGTGGCCATGATGGCCTAGCCATGTGAGTAGCATGCACTATGTAGCACCCCATGGGGCAGTGTCTGAGTGGGCTTAGGTGACACCTCGCGGCCTTGATAGCCTCACCATGCTGGTGACATGGGTGAGGTAGCACCTTGCCTGGTGGGGTGTGACGTGGCTGAGATGACACATGGTGGTCATGATCCCTTGCCTCTTAGGTGGCTCCAGCGTGGTGGCACCCTGCTGTGAAAGCTATGAAGGGGTCAAGGTGACATCCCATGGCTATGACAGCCTCACCACATGGGTGACCCAAGTGAGGTGGCTCCCCACAAGACATGGTGTGACTGAGCTAAGCTGTCACCCAGTGGCAGTGATGGCTTCTCCATGCAGGTGACCCATACGAGGTGGTACCCCACTGGGTGGTGTGTGAAGCAACCAAGGTGACACCCAGCAGCTGTGAGGGCCTCATCATGTGGGTGATCTGTGCATGGTGGCTCCCCACCAGGCAGTGTGAGCTCAGGCAGAGGAGACATCTGGCAGCCATGACAGCCTCACCATGCAGTTGACCTTTGCCAGGTGGCAACCTGCGGGATGGGGTGTGACCAAGCAGACGTGACACCCAGCGGTGTGACCACCTTGCCATGCAGGTGCCATGTTGAGGTGACATTCTCCTGGGCAGGGAGTGACGCGGCTGAATATTGGTGGCCGTGAGTGCTGCACCATGTGGGTGGCACATGCTAGGTGACATCCCAATGGGCAAGGTGTAACCAGGCCGAGGTGACACTCAGTGGCTGTGAAGGCCTCACAACACAGGTGACCCATGCGATTTGGAATCCTGCATGGTGTGGTGTGACTGGGTTGACATGACACAGCGACCACATTGGACTTGCAATGTGGGTGGCATGCATGAGGTTAGCCCTGTCAGGTAGGGTGTGATTGGGCTGAGGTGACACCCGGCAGCCATGATGGGCTTGCCACATGGATGGCACACAAGAGATGACACCCCACTGGGCATGGTGTCATGGGGATGAGGTAAAACACTATGGCCGTTACTGCCTCACCATGAGGGTAGCACATGTGAGGTCGCACCCTACCAGGCCTAGAGTGATGGGGCCAAAGTGAAACATGGTGGCTGAGATGACTTGCCACGTGGGTGGCTAGCACGAGGTGGCACCCAGCTGTGCGTGGTGTGAACGGGCCAAAATGACACCTGGCAGCTGTGACAGCCTCGCCACGCTGGTTACCGCTGTGTGGTGGCATCCCACTGGGTGGTGTATGACTGGGCCAAGGTGACAACCAGCAGCCATGAAGGCCTCACTACATGGGTGACATTCGTGAGTTGAAACCCCACTGGGTGGGGTGTGCCCAGGCCTAGGTGAAACATGGCGGCCGTGAGGGCCTCAACACACTGGTGACCCGCATGAGGTGGTATCCTGCAGGGTGGGGTGGGCCCATGCCGAGGTGACACCTGGTTGCTATGATTGCCCTGCAACGTGGGTTACCAGTGCTGGGTGGGGTGCACCCAGGTTGAGGTGACACATGGTTTATGTGACAGATGAGCAATATGGGTGGCATGTGTAAGGTGACACTCCACTGGGGAGGGTGTGACCAGGCTGAGGTGACACCTTGTGGCTGTGATGGCCTTGCCATGTGGGTGGCATGTACGAGGTAGCACCCCACCAGGTAGGGAGTGATGGGGCCGAGGTTCCACCAGGCCACTGTAATGTCCTCAACATGCGGGTGACCAATGAGAGGTAGCATCCCACCAGGTGGGGTGTGCCCAGGCCTAGGTGACACCTGGCAGCCATGATGGCCTCACATTTCAGGTGACTCGTGCGAAGTGGCATTGCACACGGCGAGGTGCACCTGGGTTGAGGTGACACCTGATGACGGTGATGGACTCACCACACGGGTGGCTTGCATGAGGTGACACACTGGAGGACAGAGTGTGATTGAGCTAAGGTGACACCTGGTGTCTGTGGTGTCCTCATCACATGGGTGGCATGCAAGAGATGACACCCCACCAGGTGTGGTGTCATGGGGATGAGGTGACAGCTAGTGGCTGTGACTGCATTGTCATGTGGGTGGCACATGTGAGGTAGCACCCCATCAGGTAGGCAGAGTTGGGGCCGAGGTGACACATGGTGGCTGTGACGGCCTCACCACATGGGTGACCTGCATGAGGTGGCATTCCACCATGAGGCGTGTGTCTGGGCCATTTTGACACCCAGTGGCTGTGATGTCCTCACCACGTGGGTGGCTCATGCAAGGTTTCACCATGCCAGGTGGTGTGTCATGGGGCTGAGGTGACACACCATGGTCATGATGACCTTGCCATGCTGGTGACATATGTGAGGTGGTACCTGACCTGGTGGAGATTGACAGGACTGAAGTGACACCTGGCGGCCATGATGGGTTTGCCACACAGGTGACCCGTGTGAGGTGGCCACCTGATGGGTGGAGTGCAATGGGGCTGAGGTGACACCTGGTGGCTGTGACGGCCTTGCCATGTGGGTGGCCTGTATGAGGTAGCACCCCACCAGGTAGGGAGTGATGGGGCCGAGTTTCCACCAGGCCACAGTAATGTCCTGAACATGCGGGTGACCAATGAGATGTAGCATCCCACCAGGTGAGGTGTGCCCAGGCCTAGGTGACACCTGGCAGTGTGTTGGCCTCACCACATGGGTGACCCTGGCAGGCTGGAACCCCACTGGGCAGGTGTTTGTGGGCCAAGGTCAAACACAGGTTCTGTGATGGCCTCACCACATGGGTGGCACCCCACCGGGTTGGGTGTGCCCAGGCCAAGGTGACACTCAGGGGCCATGACAGCCTTACCATGTGGGTGACCAGTGTGATGTGGCAACCTGTTGGGCAGCACATGACTGTGCCAAAGTGACACCTGGTGGCTGTGATGGCCTCACGATGCAGGTGACCTGTACAAGGCCTCACCGCAAGGGTGGCATGCATGAGGTTGCTCTCCACTGGGCAGAGTGTCCCAAGGCCGAGGTGACACCTGCTGGCCATGATGGCCTCACCATGCGGGTGGCACATGTGGAGTGGCATCCCTCTGGGTGGGATTTGCCCAGGCCGAGGTCAAACCCCACTTCCATTATGGCCTCAATACGTGGGTGACCCACATGAGGTTGCACCCAGCTGGGCAGGTTGTGCCAGTTCTGAGGTGAAACCCAGTGGGCATGAAGGCCTAGCCACACGGGAGACCCACACATGGTGGCACACAGCCAGGCAGTGTGTAACTGGGCCGAGGTGACACCCAGTGACCATTACGGCCTTGCCTCATGCGTGATATGTGTAAAATGGCACTCTGTGGCGTGGGGTGTGACCAGGCCTAAGTGACACCCTGGCCATGAGGGTCTTGCAACGTGCATCACCTGCATGATGTGGCTCCCCACTGGGCAGGTTTTGAAGTAGCCAAGGTGAAACTCGGCCTCCTGACCACATCGCCATGCAGGTGGCATGTGCGAAGTGTCACCATGATGGGTGGGGTGTGACCAGGTCTAGGTGACACCCAGCTGCCATGCAGGCCTCATCAGGCAGATGCACCACAGTATGTGGCACTCCTCCAGTTGGTGTGTGCCCAGGCAAAAGTGAATCCCAGCATTCATGAGGGCATCAACATGTGGGTGACCCATGCGAGGTGGCAGCCCCCAGGTGATGTGTGACTGGGCTGAGGTGAAACCCAATGGAATGTCAGCCTCACCACATAGGTGACCCTGGTGTGGTGGCATCCCACCAGGCGGCATGTGCCCAGGCCAAGGTCAAACACAGCTTCTGTGATGGCCTTGCCACTCGGGTGACAGGTGCAAGGTGGCTCCCCATCTGGTGGCGTGTGCCTGGGCTGAGGTGACAGCCAGCAGCTATGATGTACTTGCCACGTGGGTTACCTATGTGAGGTGGCACCCCACTGGGTGGATATGCCCAGGTTGATGTGACACCTGGCAGCCCTGATGTCCTCAGCACGTGGGTGACTGATGTGAGGTGGCACCCTGCTAGGTGGGGTGTGATGGATCTTAGGTGACATCTGGCAGCCATAATGGCCTTGCAACATGGGTGGCACATGCAAAGTGGCACACCGCAGGTGGGATGTGAGGGGGTCTAGGTGACACCCAGTGGCTTTGACGGTGCAGCTATGTGTGTGACAAGTGCAAGGGTGCACCCATCTGGGTGGGGTGTTACTGGACCGAGGTTACACCTTGTGACCATAATGGCCTCAGCACTTGGGTGGTATGCATGATGTGGCACCCTGCCAGCAGGGTGTGATGGGGTCAATGGACACCCCGTGGTTGTGACAGCCTCTCAACACGGGTGACCCATGTGAGGTGGCTTTTTGCCGGGCAGGGTGTGACTGAGCTGAGGTGACATCTGGCAGCCATTACAGCCTCACCACATGGGTGACCCATGCGTGGTGGCATCCTGTTGGGCTGGATGTGCCTGGGCCTAGGTGACAGCCTGTTGCCATGAGGGCCATGCCACAAGTGTGACCCTTGTGAGATGGCACTCTGGTGGGTGGGGTGTGCATGGGCCTAGGTGCCACCTGGTGGCCGAGAGGGCCTCGCAACCCAGGTGACCCTCACGAGATGGCACCCTGCCTGATGGGATGTGCCCAATTCAAGGTGATACCTGATGGTCATGACAGCATCACCACATGCATGGCATGCGCAAGGTGGTACACTGTTGGGCTGTGTTTGATAATCCTAGGTGACACCCTGTGGCCATCATGGCCTTGCCATGTGGGTGGCATGCATGAAGTGGCTCCAGGCCGGACTTGGTGTCCCTGGGCTGAGGTGAGACCTGGCAACACTGACGGCCTCACCACATGGCTTACACATGTAAGGTGGCACCCCACAGGGTGGATGTGCCTGGGCTGAGGTGAGGCCTGATATCCCTGGTGGCCTCACCACATGGGTGAATCACATGAGTTAACACCCCACCAGGCAGGGTGTGGTGGGGCTGAAGTGACACCCAGCAGCTGTAATGGCCTTGCAATGTGGGTGGAAGCTGCAAAGTGCCACCGCTCTGGGCAGGGTGTAAGGGTGCCGAGGTGACCCATGGTGCTGTGATGGCCCAGCTACATGGGTGGCAAGTGCAAGGTTGCACCCCACCAGGTGGGGTGTTACAGGGCCGAGGTGGCACCTGGTGTCTGTGATGGCCTCACCACTTGGGTGGCACACACATGGTAGCACCCTGCCAGGCAAGGTGCGATAGGGTCAATGGACACCCTGTGGCTGTGACAGCCTTGCAACCCTGGTGACCTATACTAGGTGGCTTCCTGCTGGCAGGTTGTGACCGAGCTGAGGTGACACCCGGCAGCAGTGATGGCCTTGCCACATGGGTGACCTGCAAGAGGTGGCACCATGCTGTGTGGGTTGTGACCAGGCCAAGGTGACACCTGGTGGCCATGACAGCCTCACCACAATCGTAGCAAGTGTGAGATTGCACCCTGCAGGCTGCAGTGTGACCAGGCCAAAGTGATCCACAGCAGCTGTGAGAGCCACATCACATGGGTGACCCTTGCAAAGTGGCACCCCGTTAGGTGGTGTGTGACTGGTCCAAGGTGATGCCCAGTGGCCATGAGGACCTCACCACATGGGTGACCCACATGAGCTGGCACCCTGCCTGGCAGGGTGTAACCAGGCCAAGGTGACATCTGGTGGCATAGAGGTGCTCACAATGTGAGTAACCATGCGAGGTGGCATCTCACATGGTGGGGTATGCCCGGGTTGAGGTGACACACTTTGACCAAGACAGACTTGCAGCACAGGTGGCATGCACCAGGTGACACCCCACTGTGCAGTGTGTGATCGGGCTGAGGTGACACCTGGTGGCTGTGATGGTCTCGTCCTGAGGGAAGCACATGCTAGTTGACACCCTGGCAGGTGGGTATTGACCAGGAAGAGGTGACACCCAGGGGCCGTGATGGCCTCACTACATGGGGGACACACAAGAGATGACATGGTGCCAGGTGTGGTGTCACAGGGACAAGGTGGCACCTAGTGGTGTGATTGCCTAGCTATGTGGGTGGCACATCAAGGTGGCACCTGGCAGGGTGGGTTATGACGGGGCTGAAGTGACACCCGGTGGCCATGATGGCCTAGCCATGTGAGTAGCATGCACTATGTAGCACCCCATGGGGCAGTGTCTGAGTGGGCTTAGGTGACACCTCGCGGCCTTGATAGCCTCACCATGCTGGTGACATGGGTGAGGTAGCACCTTGCCTGGTGGGGTGTGACGTGGCTGAGATGACACATGGTGGTCATGATCCCTTGCCTCTTAGGTGGCTCCAGCGTGGTGGCACCCTGCTGTGAAAGCTATGAAGGGGTCAAGGTGACATCCCATGGCTATGACAGCCTCACCACATGGGTGACCCAAGTGAGGTGGCTCCCCACAAGACATGGTGTGACTGAGCTAAGCTGTCACCCAGTGGCAGTGATGGCTTCTCCATGCAGGTGACCCATACGAGGTGGTACCCCACTGGGTGGTGTGTGAAGCAAACAAGGTGACACCCAGCAGCTGTGAGGGCCTCATCATGTGGGTGATCTGTGCATGGTGGCTCCCCACCAGGCAGTGTGTGCTCAGGCAGAGGAGACATCTGGCAGCCATGACAGCCTCACCATGCAGTTGACCTTTGCCAGGTGGCAACCTGCAGGATGGGGTGTGACCATGCAGACGTGACACCCAGTGGTGTGACCACCTTGCCATGCAGGTGCCATGTTGAGGTGACATTCTCCTGGGCAGGGAGTGACGCGGCTGAATATTGGTGGCTGTGAGTGCTGCACAATGTTGGTGGCACATGCTAGGTGACATCCCAATGGGCAAGGTGTACCCAGGCCGAGGTGACACTCAGTGGCTGTGAAGGCCTCACAACACAGGTGACCCATGCGATTTGGAATCCTGCATGGTGTGGTGTGACTGGGTTGACATGACACAGCGACCACATTGGACTTGCAATGTGGGTGGCATGCATGAGGTTAGCCCTGCTAGGTAGGGTGTGATTGGGCTGAGGTGACACCCGGCAGCCATGATGGGCTTGCCACATGGATGGCACACAAGAGATGACACCCCACTGGGCATGGTGTCATGGGGATGAGGTAAAACACTATGGCCGTTACTGCCTCACCATGTGGGTAGCACATGTGAGGTCGCACCCTACCAGGCCTAGAGTGATGGGGCCAAAGTGAAACATGGTGGCTGAGATGACTTGCCACGTGGGTGGCTAGCACGAGGTGGCACCCAGCTGTGCGTGGTGTGAACGGGCCAAAATGACACCTGGCAGCTGTGACAGCCTCGCCACGCTGGTTACCGCTGTGTGGTGGCATCCCACTGGGTGGTGTATGACTGGGCCAAGGTGACAACCAGCAGCCATGAAGGCCTCACTACATGGGTGACATTCGTGAGTTGAAACCCCACTGGGTGGGGTGTGCCCAGGCCTAGGTGAAACATGGCGGCCGTGAGGGCCTCAACACACTGGTGACCCGCATGAGGTGGTATCCTGCAGGGTGGGGTGGGCCCATGCCGAGGTGACACCTGGTTGCTATGATTGCCCTGCAACGTGGGTTACCAGTGCTGGGAGGGGTGCACCCAGGTTGAGGTGACACATGGTTTATGTGACAGATGAGCAATATGGGTGGCATGTGTAAGGTGACACTCCACTGGGGAGGGTGTGACCAGGCTGAGGTGACACCTTGTGGCTGTGACGGCCTTGCCATGTGGTTGGCATGTACGAGGTAGCACCCCACCAGGTAGAGAGTGATGGGGCCGAGGTTCCACCAGGCCACTGTAATGTCCTCAACATGCGGGTGACCAATGAGAGGTAGCATCCCACCAGGTGGGGTGTGCCCAGGCCTAGGTGACACCTGGCAGCCATGATGGCCTCACATTTCAGGTGACTCGTGCGAAGTGGCATTGCACACGGCGAGGTGCACCTGGGTTGAGGTGACACCTGATGACTGTGATGGACTCACCACACGGGTGGCTTGCATGAGGTGACACACTGGAGGACAGAGTGTGATTGAGCTAAGGTGACACCTGGTGGCTGTGGTGTCCTCATCACATGGGTGGCATGCAAGAGATGACACCCCACCAGGTGTGGTGTCATGGGGATGAGGTGACAGCTAGTGGCTGTGACTGCATTGTCATGTGGGTGGCACATGTGAGGTAGCACCCCATCAGGTTGGCAGAGTTGGGGCCGAGGTGACACATGGTGGCTGTGACGGCCTCACCACATGGGTGACCTGCATGAGGTGGCATTCCACCATGAGGCGTGTGTCTGGGCCATTTTGACACCCAGTGGCTGTGATGTCCTCACCACGCGGGTGGCTCATGCAAGGTTTCACCATGCCAGGTGGTGTGTCATGGGGCTGAGGTGACACACCATGGTCATGATGACCTTGCCATGCTGGTGACATATGTGAGGTGGTACCTGACCTGGTGGAGATTGTCAGGACTGAAGTGACACCTGGCGGCCATGATGGGTTTGCCACACAGGTGACCCGTGTGAGGTGGCCCCCTGATGGGTGGAGTGCAATGGGGATGAGGTGACACCTGGTGGCTGTGACGGCCTTGCCATGTGGGTGGCCTGTATGAGGTAGCACCCCACCAGGTAGGGAGTGATGGGGCCGAGTTTCCACCAGGCCACAGTAATGTCCTGAACATGCGGGTGACCAATGAGATGTAGCATCCCACCAGGTGAAGTGTGCCCAGGCCTAGGTGACACCTGGCAGTGTGTTGGCCTCACCACATTGGTGACCCTGGCAGGCTGGAACCCCACTGGGCAGGTGTTTGTGGGCCAAGGTCAAACACAGGTTCTGTGATGGCCTCACCACATGGGTGGCACCCCACTGGGATGGGTGTGCCCAGGCCAAGGTGACACTCAGGGGCCATGACAGCCTTACCACGTGGGTGACCAGTGTGATGTGGCAACCTGTTGGGCAGCACATGACTGTGCCAAAGTGACACCTGGTGGCTGTGATGGCCTCTCCATGCAGGTGACCTGTACAAGGCCTCACCGCATGGGTGGCATGCATGAGGTTGCTCTCCACTGGGCAGAGTGTCCCAAGGCCGAGGTGACACCTGCTGGCCATGATGGCCTCACCATGTGGATGGCACATGTGGAGTGGCATCCCTCTGGGTGGGATTTGCCCAGGCCGAGGTCAAACCCCACTTCCATTATGGCCTCAATAAGTGGGTGACCCACATGAGGTTGCACCCAGCTGGGCAGGTTGTGCCAGTTCTGAGGTGAAACCCAGTGGGCATGAAGGCCTAGCCACATGGGAGACCAAACACATGGTGGCACACAGCCAGGCAGTGTGTAACTGGGCCGAGGTGACACCCAGTGACCATTACGGCCTTGCCTCATGCGTGATATGTGTAAAATGGCACTCTGTGGCGTGGGGTGTGACCAGGCCTAAGTGACACCCTGGCCATGAGGGTCTTGCAACGTGCATCACCTGCATGATGTGGCTCCCCACTGGGCAGGTTTTGAAGTAGCCGAGGTGAAACTCGGCCTCCTGACCACATCGCCATGCAGGTGGCATGTGCGAAGTGTCACCATGATGGGTGGGGTGTGACCAGGTCTAGGTGACACCCAGCTGCCATGCAGGCCTCATCAGGCAGATGCACCACAGTATGTGGCACTCCTCCAGTTGGTGTGTGCCCAGGCGCAAGTGAATCCCAGCATTCATGAGGGCATCAACATGTGGGTGACCCATGCGAGGTGGCAGCCCCCAGGTGATGTGTGACTGGGCTGAGGTGAAACCCAATGGAATGTCAGCCTCACCACATAGGTGACCCTGGTGTGGTGGCATCCCACCAGGCGGCATGTGCCCAGGCCAAGGTCAAACACAGCTTCTGTGATGGCCTTGCCACTCGGGTGACAGGTGCAAGGTGGCTCCCCATCTGGTGGCGTGTGCCTGGGCTGAGGTGACAGCCAGCAGCTATGATGTACTTGCCACGTGGGTTACCTATGTGAGGTGGCACCCCACTGGGTGGATATGCCCAGGTTGATGTGACACCTGGCAGCCCTGATGTCCTCAGCACGTGGGTGACTGATGTGAGGTGGCACCCTGCTAGGTGGGGTGTGATGGATCTTAGGTGACATCTGGCAGCCATAATGGCCTTGCAACATGGGTGGCACATGCAAAGTGGCACACCGCAGGTGGGATGTGAGGGGGTCTAGGTGACACCCAGTGGCTTTGATGGTGCAGCTATGTGTGTGACAAGTGCAAGGGTGCACCCATCTGGGTGGGGTGTTACTGGACCGAGGTTACACCTTGTGACCATAATGGCCTCAGCACTTGGGTGGTATGCATGATGTGGCACCCTGCCAGCAGGGTGTGATGGGGTCAATGGACACCCCGTGGTTGTGACAGCCTCTCAACACGGGTGACCCATGTGAGGTGGCTTTTTGCCGGGCAGGGTGTGACTGAGCTGAGGTGACATCTGGCAGCCATTACAGCCTCACCACATGGGTGACCCATGCGTGGTGGCATCCTGTTGGGCTGGATGTGCCTGGGCCTAGGTGACAGCCGGTTGCCATGAGGGCCATGCCACAAGTGTGACCCTTGTGAGATGGCACTCTGGTGGGTGGGGTGTGCATGGGCCTAGGTGCCACCTGGTGGCCGAGAGGGCCTCGCAACCCAGGTGACCCTCACGAGATGGCACCATGCCTGATGGGATGTGCCCAATTCAAGGTGATACCTGATGGTCATGACAGCATCACCACATGCATGGCATGCGCAAGGTGGTACACTGTTGGGCTGTGTTTGATAATCCTAGGTGACACCCTGTGGCCATCATGGCCTTGCCATGTGGGTGGCATGCATGAAGTGGCTCCAGGCCGGACTTGGTGTCCCTGGGCTGAGGTGAGACCTGGCAACACTGACGGCCTCACCACATGGCTTACACATGTAAGGTGGCACCCCACAGGGTGGATGTGCCTGGGCTGAGGTGAGGCCTGATATCCCTGGTGGCCTCACCACATGGGTGAATCACATGAGTTAACACCCCACCAGGCAGGGTGTGGTGGGGCTGAAGTGACACCCAGCAGCTGTAATGGCCTTGCAATGTGGGTGGAAGCTGCAAAGTGCCACCGCTCTGGGCAGGGTGTAAGGGTGCCGAGGTGACCCATGGTGCTGTGATGGCCCAGCTACATGGGTGGCAAGTGCAAGGTTGCACCCCACCAGGTGGGGTGTTACAGGGCCGAGGTGGCACCTGGTGTCTGTGATGGCCTCACCACTTGGGTGGCACACACATGGTAGCACCCTGCCAGGCAAGGTGCGATAGGGTCAATGGACACCCTGTGGCTGTGACAGCCTTGCAACCCTGGTGACCTATACTAGGTGGCTTCCTGCTGGCAGGTTGTGACCGAGCTGAGGTGACACCCGGCAGCAGTGATGGCCTTGCCACATGGGTGACCTGCAAGAGGTGGCACCATGCTGTGTGGGTTGTGACCAGGCCAAGGTGACACCTGGTGGCCATGACAGCCTCACCACAATCGTAGCAAGTGTGAGATTGCACCCTGCAGGCTGCAGTGTGACCAGGCCAAAGTGATCCACAGCAGCTGTGAGAGCCACATCACATGGGTGACCCTTGCAAAGTGGCACCCCGTTAGGTGGTGTGTGACTGGTCCAAGGTGATGCCCAGTGGCCATGAGGACCTCACCACATGGGTGACCCACATGAGCTGGCACCCTGCCTGGCAGGGTGTAACCAGGCCAAGGTGACATCTGGTGGCATAGAGGTGCTCACAATGTGAGTAACCATGCGAGGTGGCATCTCACATGGTGGGGTATGCCCGGGTTGAGGTGACACACTTTGACCAAGACAGACTTGCAGCACAGGTGGCATGCACCAGGTGACACCCCACTGTGCAGTGTGTGATCGGGCTGAGGTGACACCTGGTGGCTGTGATGGTCTCGTCCTGAGGGAAGCACATGCTAGTTGACACCCTGGCAGGTGGGTATTGACCAGGAAGAGGTGACACCCAGGGGCCGTGATGGCCTCACTACATGGGGGACACACAAGAGATGACATGGTGCCAGGTGTGGTGTCACAGGGACAAGGTGGCACCTAGTGGTGTGATTGCCTAGCTATGTGGGTGGCACATCAAGGTGGCACCTGGCAGGGTGGGGAATGACGGGGCTGAAGTGACACCCGGTGGCCATGATGGCCTAGCCATGTGAGTAGCATGCACTATGTAGCACCCCATCGGGCAGTGTCTGAGTGGGCTTAGGTGACACCTCGCGGCCTTGATAGCCTCACCATGCTGGTGACATGGGTGAGGTAGCACCTTGCCTGGTGGGGTGTGACGTGGCTGAGATGACACATGGTGGTCATGATCCCTTGCCTCTTAGGTGGCTCCAGCGTGGTGGCACCCTGCTGTGAAAGCTATGAAGGGGTCAAGGTGACATCCCATGGCTATGACAGCCTCACCACATGGGTGACCCAAGTGAGGTGGCTCCCCACAAGACATGGTGTGACTGAGCTAAGCTGTCACCCAGTGGCAGTGATGGCTTCTCCATGCGGGTGACCCATACGAGGTGGTACCCCACTGGGTGGTGTGTGAAGCAAACAAGGTGACACCCAGCAGCTGTGAGGGCCTCATCATGTGGGTGATCTGTGCATGGTGGCTCCCCACCAGGCAGTGTGTGCTCAGGCAGAGGAGACATCTGGCAGCCATGACAGCCTCACCATGCAGTTGACCTTTGCCAGGTGGCAACCTGCAGGATGGGGTGTGACCATGCAGACGTGACACCCAGTGGTGTGACCACCTTGCCATGCAGGTGCCATGTTGAGGTGACATTCTCCTGGGCAGGGAGTGACGCGGCTGAATATTGGTGGCTGTGAGTGCTGCACCATGTGGGTGGCACATGCTAGGTGACATCCCAATGGGCAAGGTGTACCCAGGCCGAGGTGACACTCAGTGGCTGTGAAGGCCTCACAACACAGGTGACCCATGCGATTTGGAATCCTGCATGGTGTGGTGTGACTGGGTTGACATGACACAGCGACCACATTGGACTTGCAATGTGGGTGGCATGCATGAGGTTAGCCCTGCTAGGTAGGGTGTGATTGGACTGAGGTGACACCCGGCAGCCATGATGGGCTTGCCACATGGATGGCACACAAGAGATGACACCCCACTGGGCATGGTGTCATGGGGATGAGGTAAAACACTATGGCCGTTACTGCCTCACCATGTGGGTAGCACATGTGAGGTCGCACCCTACCAGGCCTAGAGTGATGGGGCCAAAGTGAAACATGGTGGCTGAGATGACTTGCCACGTGGGTGGCTAGCACGAGGTGGCACCCAGCTGTGCGTGGTGTGAACGGGCCAAAATGACACCTGGCAGCTGTGACAGCCTCGCCACGCTGGTTACCGCTGTGTGGTGGCATCCCACTGGGTGGTGTATGACTGGGCCAAGGTGACAACCAGCAGCCATGAAGGCCTCACTACATGGGTGACATTCGTGAGTTGAAACCCCACTGGGTGGGGTGTGCCCAGGCCTAGGTGAAACATGGCGGCCGTGAGGGCCTCAACACACTGGTGACCCGCATGAGGTGGTATCCTGCAGGGTGGGGTGGGCCCATGCCGAGGTGACACCTGGTTGCTATGATTGCCCTGCAACGTGGGTTACCAGTGCTGGGAGGGGTGCACCCAGGTTGAGGTGACACATGGTTTATGTGACAGATGAGCAATATGGGTGGCATGTGTAAGGTGACACTCCACTGGGGAGGGTGTGACCAGGCTGAGGTGACACCTTGTGGCTGTGACGGCCTTGCCATGTGGTTGGCATGTACGAGGTAGCACCCCACCAGGTAGAGAGTGATGGGGCCGAGGTTCCACCAGGCCACTGTAATGTCCTCAACATGCGGGTGACCAATGAGAGGTAGCATCCCACCAGGTGGGGTGTGCCCAGGCCTAGGTGACACCTGGCAGCCATGATGGCCTCACATTTCAGGTGACTCGTGCGAAGTGGCATTGCACACGGCGAGGTGCACCTGGGTTGAGGTGACACCTGATGACTGTGATGGACTCACCGCACGGGTGGCTTGCATGAGGTGACACACTGGAGGACAGAGTGTGATTGAGCTAAGGTGACACCTGGTGGCTGTGGTGTCCTCATCACATGGGTGGCATGCAAGAGATGACACCCCACCAGGTGTGGTGTCATGGGGATGAGGTGACAGCTAGTGGCTGTGACTGCATTGTCATGTGGGTGGCACATGTGAGGTAGCACCCCATCAGGTTGGCAGAGTTGGGGCCGAGGTGACACATGGTGGCTGTGACGGCCTCACCACATGGGTGACCTGCATGAGGTGGCATTCCACCATGAGGCGTGTGTCTGGGCCATTTTGACACCCAGTGGCTGTGATGTCCTCACCACGCGGGTGGCTCATGCAAGGTTTCACCATGCCAGGTGGTGTGTCATGGGGCTGAGGTGACACACCATGGTCATGATGACCTTGCCATGCTGGTGACATATGTGAGGTGGTACCTGACCTGGTGGAGATTGTCAGGACTGAAGTGACACCTGGCGGCCATGATGGGTTTGCCACACAGGTGACCCATGTGAGGTGGCCCCCTGATGGGTGGAGTGCAATGGGGATGAGGTGACACCTGGTGGCTGTGACGGCCTTGCCATGTGGGTGGCCTGTATGAGGTAGCACCCCACCAGGTAGGGAGTGATGGGGCCGAGTTTCCACCAGGCCACAGTAATGTCCTGAACATGCGGGTGACCAATGAGATGTAGCATCCCACCAGGTGAGGTGTGCCCAGGCCTAGGTGACACCTGGCAGTGTGTTGGCCTCACCACATTGGTGACCCTGGCAGGCTGGAACCCCACTGGGCAGGTGTTTGTGGGCCAAGGTCAAACACAGGTTCTGTGATGGCCTCACCACATGGGTGGCACCCCACTGGGATGGGTGTGCCCAGGCCAAGGTGACACTCAGGGGCCATGACAGCCTTACCACGTGGGTGACCAGTGTGATGTGGCAACCTGTTGGGCAGCACATGACTGTGCCAAAGTGACACCTGGTGGCTGTGATGGCCTCTCCATGCAGGTGACCTGTACAAGGCCTCACCGCATGGGTGGCATGCATGAGGTTGCTCTCCACTGGGCAGAGTGTCCCAAGGCCGAGGTGACACCTGCTGGCCATGATGGCCTCACCATGTGGATGGCACATGTGGAGTGGCATCCCTCTGGGTGGGATTTGCCCAGGCCGAGGTCAAACCCCACTTCCATTATGGCCTCAATAAGTGGGTGACCCACATGAGGTTGCACCCAGCTGGGCAGGTTGTGCCAGTTCTGAGGTGAAACCCAGTGGGCATGAAGGCCTAGCCACATGGGAGACCAAACACATGGTGGCACACAGCCAGGCAGTGTGTAACTGGGCCGAGGTGACACCCAGTGACCATTACGGCCTTGCCTCATGCGTGATATGTGTAAAATGGCACTCTGTGGCGTGGGGTGTGACCAGGCCTAAGTGACACCCTGGCCATGAGGGTCTTGCAACGTGCATCACCTGCATGATGTGGCTCCCCACTGGGCAGGTTTTGAAGTAGCCGAGGTGAAACTCGGCCTCCTGACCACATCGCCATGCAGGTGGCATGTGCGAAGTGTCACCGTGATGGGTGGGGTGTGACCAGGTCTAGGTGACACCCAGCTGCCATGCAGGCCTCATCAGGCAGATGCACCACAGTATGTGGCACTCCTCCAGTTGGTGTGTGCCCAGGCAAAAGTGAATCCCAGCATTCATGAGGGCATCAACATGTGGGTGACCCATGCGAGGTGGCAGCCCCCAGGGTGATGTGTGACTGGGCTGAGGTGAAACCCAATGGAATGTCAGCCTCACCACATAGGTGACCCTGGTGTGGTGGCATCCCACCAGGCGGCATGTGCCCAGGCCAAGGTCAAACACAGCTTCTGTGATGGCCTTGCCACTCGGGTGACAGGTGCAAGGTGGCTCCCCATCAGGTGGCATGTGCCTGGGCTGAGGTGACAGCCAGCAGCTATGATGTACTTGCCACGTGGGTTACCTATGTGAGGTGGCACCCCACTGGGTGGATATGCCCAGGTTGATGTGACACCTGGCAGCCCTGATGGCCTCAGCACGTGGGTGACTGATGTGAGGTGGCACCCTGCTAGGTGGGGTGTGATGGATCTGAGGTGACATCTGGCAGCCATAATGGCCTTGCAACATGGGTGGCACATGCAAAGTGGCACACTGCAGGTGGGATGTGAGGGGGTTTAGGTGACACCCAGTGGCTTTGACGGTGCAGCTATGTGTGTGACAAGTGCAAGGGTGCACCCATCTGGGTGGCGTGTTACTGGACCGAGGTTACACCTTGTGACCATAATGACCTCAGCACTTGGGTGGTATGCATGATGTGGCACCCTGCCAGCAGGGTGTGATGGGGCCAATGGACACCCCATGGTTGTGACAGCCTCTCAACACAGGTGACCCATGTGAGGTGGCTTTTTGCCGGGCAGGGTGTGACTGAGCTGAGGTGACATCTGGCAGCCATTACAGCCTCACCACATGGGTGACCCATGCGTGGTGGCATCCTGTTGGGCTGGATGTGCCTGGGCCTAGGTGACAGCCTGTTGCCATGAGGGCCATGCCACAAGTGTGACCCTTGTGAGATGGCACTCTGGTGGGTGGGGTGTGCATGGGCCTAGGTGCCACGTGGTGGCCGAGAGGGCCTCGCAACCCAGGTGACCCTCACGAGATGGCACCCTGCCTGATGGGATGTGCCCAATTCAAGGTGATACCTGATGGTCATGACAGCATCACCACATGCATGGCATGCGCAAGGTGGTACACTGTTGGGCTGTGTTTGATAATCCTAGGTGACACCCTGTGGCCATCATGGCCTTGCCATGTGGGTGGCATGCATGAAGTGGCTCCAGGCCGGACTTGCTGTCCCTGGGCTGAGGTGAGACCTGGCAACACTGACGGCCTCACCACATGGCTTACACATGTAAGGTGGCACCCCACAGGGTGGATGTGCCTGGGCTGAGGTGAGGCCTGATATCCCTGGTGGCCTCACCACATGGGTGAATCACATGAGTTGACACCCCACCAGGCAGGGTGTGGTGGGGCTGAAGTGACACCCAGCAGCTGTAATGGCCTTGCAATGTGGGTGGAAGCTGCAAAGTGCCACCGCTCTGGGCAGGGTGTAAGGGTGCCGAGGTGACCCATGGTGCTGTGATGGCCCAGCTACATGGGTGGCAAGTGCAAGGTTGCACCCCACCAGGTGGGGTGTTACAGGGCCGAGGTGGCACCTGGTGTCTGTGATGGCCTCATCACTTGGGTGGCACACACATGGTAGCACCCTGCCAGGCAAGGTGCGATAGGGTCAATGGACACCCTGTGGCTGTGACAGCCTTGCAACCCTGGTGACCTATACTAGGTGGCTTCCTGCTGGCAGGTTGTGACTGAGCTGAGGTGACACCCGGCAGCAGTGATGGCCTTGCCACATGGGTGACCTGCAAGAGGTGGCACCATGCTGTGTGGGTTGTGACCAGGCCAAGGTGACACCTGGTGGCCATGACAGCCTCACCACAATCGTAGCAAGTGTGAGATTGCACCCTGCAGGCTGCAGTGTGACTAGGCCAAAGTGATCCACAGCAGCTGTGAGAGCCACATCACATGGGTGACCCTTGCAAAGTGGCACCCCGTTAGGTGGTGTGTGACTGGTCCAAGGTGATGCCCAGTGGCCATGAGGACCTCACCACATGGGTGACCCACATGAGCTGGCACCCTGCCTGGCAGGGTGTAACCAGGCCAAGGTGACATCTGGTGGCATAGAGGTGCTCACAACGTGAGTAACCATGCGAGGTGGCATCTCACATGGTGGGGTATGCCCGGGTTGAGGTGACACACTTTGACCGAGACAGACTTGCAGCACAGGTGGCATGCACCAGGTGACACCCCACTGTGCAGTGTGTGATCGGGCTGAGGTGACACCTGGTGGCTGTGATGGTCTCGTCCTGAGGGAAGCACATGCTAGTTGACACCCTGGCAGGTGGGTATTGACCAGGAAGAGGTGACACCCAGTGGCCGTGATGGCCTCACTACATGGGGGACACACAAGAGATGACATGGTGCCAGGTGTGGTGTCACAGGGACAAGGTGGCACCTAGTGGTGTGATTGCCTAGCTATGTGGGTGGCACATCAAGGTGGCACCTGGCAGGGTGGGGAATGATGGGGCTGAAGTGACACCCGGTGGCCATGATGGCCTAGCCATGTGAGTAGCATGCACTATGTAGCACCCCATGGGGCAGTGTCTGAGTGGGCTTAGGTGACACCTCGCGGCCTTGATAGCCTCACCATGCTGGTGACATGGGTGAGGTAGCACCTTGCCTGGTGGGGTGTGACGTGGCTGAGATGACACATGGTGGTCATGATCCCTTGCCTCTTAGGTGGCTCCAGCGTGGTG
>NW_026648498.1:0-54242 GCF_030028045.1 Hippopotamus amphibius kiboko | reverse complement strand
TCCACAGCCGAAGGCCCGAGCTCCTCCCTCGGGCCGTTCTGCCTGCCAGACCCACACTCCCTCGAAGTGTGTTCCTGAGGCAGTTGGACAGTCGGGGCAGTGGCGGCTCTCCCAGCATGGGAGCTCTGCCTAGAACATGGCTCTGTGTCCGAAGAGGATTCCCTGCACCTCAGGCACTGGGGAGAGATTTTGTGCACACAGGAGAGGCCTGGCACACGCAGGGTTTCCCCACGGAAAGCAGTGTGAGAAGGAGCCCCTGCCAGGGAAGCACGGCCCTCTCCCATAGAAGCCCTCCATGCAACAGGCCGTCATGGACTCGGCTACAGGCCTTTGTGGCTGGAGAGACTGCAGCTCCCGCTCCTGGAGGCTCTGGGTCAGTGTGCGCTCCCCTGCGAGGAAACGAGGCGTGTGGGATGATTCCCTGCCCAAGAATGGCAAGCAGCCTGCTCCTTCCAGTGAGACGCACGTGTGGTGTGAGAGGCTTGGCAGCAGAGAAGAAGCAAGAGGGGCAGCCAGAGAGGGGATGTGCATGCAGCTTGAAGGCCCCAGATCTCCTCCATCCCCACCAGGGAATGCCGGCTCTGCCCGCCAGGCCCCATTCACAGGAGGGCAGCCAGCCTCAGGATCTGCCCTTTCCCAGCCATGAAACCACACACAGCCCACACGCTGAGCCCTGCCAAGGGTGAACGTTGCTCCCCGCATGGGCCGAATGGCACGACTGGGTTAGGGCAGAGAAGGCCCTAGGAGGCCTTCAGGGTGCTGCCCCAGCAAAGCAGTGCTCAGGCAAAGGCACTCTGCTTTCTGGAGGCTGGACGCACACTGGGGTTTCTGCTTGAGGCAGAGAGAGCTCAGCAGGGCGAGCCATGGCTGAAGGCAAAGCAGAGTGTTCTCTGGTGGAGCGATGGCACCCTGTGCTGGCTGACAAGCATGGGAGAAGCCTCACTCCAAATGAGTTCCAGAGGCCACTTCCAAGCAGGAGGCACTCTGGCTGCACAGGCTCGAGAGTCCTGCTCAGGACTTCCCTCTGGCAACAGAGTGGGTGCCAAGGGCGTGTGGGTGGGAAGGGGCTCGGAAGCCACAGGGCAGGCTTTGGGCACCCAGTGCTCTCCGATGGAAAACGCTGCAGGCCCCAGCCTCCACGCACTCCTCCAAGGCTTGGCAGTGGGAAAGCTGTCCACAGCCGAAGGCCCGAGCTCCTCCCTCGGCCGTTCTGCCTGCCAGACCCACACTCCCTCGAAGTGTGTGCCTGAGGCAGTTGGACAGTCGGGGCAGTGGCGGCTCTCCCAGCATGGGAGCTCTGCCTAGAACATGGCTCTGTGTCCGAAGAGGATTCCCTGCACCTCAGGCACTGGGGAGAGATTTTGTGCACACAGGAGAGCCCTGGCACACGCAGGGTTTCCCCACGGAAAGCAGTGTGAGAAGGAGCCCCTGCCAGGGAAGCACGGCCCTCTCCCATAGAAGCCCTCCATGCAACAGGCCGTCATGGACTCGGCTACAGGCCTTTGTGGCTGGAGAGACTGCAGCTCCCCTGGAGGCTCTGGGTCAGTGTGCGCTCCCCTGCGAGGAAACGAGGCCTGTGGGATGATTCCCTGCCCAAGAATGGCAAGCAGCCTGCTCCTTCCAGTGAGACGCACGTGTGGTGTGAGAGGCTTGGCAGCAGAGAAGAAGCAAGAGGGGCAGCCAGAGAGGGGATGTGCATGCAGCTTGAAGGCCCCAGATCTCCTCCATCCCCACCAGGGAATGCCGGCTCTGCCCGCCAGGCCCCATTCACAGGAGGGCAGCCAGCCTCAGGATCTGCCCTTTCCCAGCCATGAAACCACACACAGCCCACACGCTGAGCCCTGCCAAGGGTGAACGTTGCTCCCCGCATGGGCCGAATGGCACGACTGGGTTAGGGCAGAGAAGGACCTAGGAGGCCTTCAGGGTGCTGCCCCAGCAAAGCAGTGCTCAGGCAAAGGCACTCTGCTTTCTGGAGGCTGGACGCACACTGGGGTTTCTGCTTGAGGCAGAGAGAGCTCAGCAGGGCGAGCCATGGCTGAAGGCAAAGCAGAGTGTTCTCTGGTGGAGCGATGGCACCCTGTGCTGGCTGACAAGCATGGGAGAAGCCTCACTCCAAATGAGTTCCAGAGGCCACTTCCAAGCAGGAGGCACTCTGGCTGCACAGGCTAGAGAGTCCTGCTCAGGACTTCCCTCTGGCAACAGAGTGGGTGCCAAGGGCGTGTGGGTGGGAAGGGGCTCGGAAGCCACAGGGGAGGCTTTGGGCACCCAGTGCTCTCCGATGGAAAACGCTGCAGGCCCCAGCCTCCACGCACTCCTCCAAGGCTTGGCAGTGGGAAAGCTGTCCACAGCCGAAGGCCCGAGCTCCTCCCTCGGGCCGTTCTGCCTGCCAGACCCACACTCCCTCGAAGTGTGTTCCTGAGGCAGTTGGACAGTCGGGGCAGTGGCGGCTCTCCCAGCATGGGAGCTCTGCCTAGAACATGGCTCTGTGTCCGAAGAGGATTCCCTGCACCTCAGGCACTGGGGAGAGATTTTGTGCACACAGGAGAGGCCTGGCACACGCAGGGTTTCCCCACGGAAAGCAGTGTGAGAAGGAGCCCCTGCCAGGGAAGCACGGCCCTCTCCCATAGAAGCCCTCCATGCAACAGGCCGTCATGGACTCGGCTACAGGCCTTTGTGGCTGGAGAGACTGCAGCTCCCCTGGAGGCTCTGGGTCAGTGTGCGCTCCCCTGCGAGGGAAACGAGGCGTGTGGGATGATTCCCTGCCCAAGAATGGCAAGCAGCCTGCTCCTTCCAGTGAGACGCACGTGTGGTGTGAGAGGCTTGGCAGCAGAGAAGAAGCAAGAGGGGCAGCCAGAGAGGGGATGTGCATGCAGCTTGAAGGCCCCAGATCTCCTCCATCCCCACCAGGGAATGCCGGCTCTGCCCGCCAGGCCCCATTCACAGGAGGGCAGCCAGCCTCAGGATCTGCCCTTTCCCAGCCATGAAACCACACACAGCCCACACGCTGAGCCCTGCCAAGGGTGAACGTTGCTCCCCGCATGGGCCGAATGGCACGACTGGGTTAGGGCAGAGAAGGCCCTAGGAGGCCTTCAGGGTGCTGCCCCAGCAAAGCAGTGCTCAGGCAAAGGCACTCTGCTTTCTGGAGGCTGGACGCACACTGGGGTTTCTGCTTGAGACAGAGAGAGCTCAGCAGGGCGAGCCATGGCTGAAGGCAAAGCAGAGTGTTCTCTGGTGGAGCGATAGCAACCTGTGCTGGCTGACAAGCATGGGAGAAGCCTCACTCCAAATGAGTTCCAGAGGCCACTTCCAAGCAGGAGGCACTCTGGCTGCACAGGCTCGAGAGTCCTGCTCAGGACTTCCCTCTGGCAACAGAGTGGGTGCCAAGGGCGTGTGGGTGGGAAGGGGCTCGGAAGCCACAGGGGAGGCTTTGGGCACCCAGTGCTCTCCGATGGAAAACGCTGCAGGCCCCAGCCTCCACGCACTCCTCCAAGGCTTGGCAGTGGGAAAGCTGTCCACAGCCGAAGGCCCGAGCTCCTCCCTCGGGCCGTTCTGCCTGCCAGACCCACACTCCCTCGAAGTGTGTGCCTGAGGCAGTTGGACAGTCGGGGCAGTGGCGGCTCTCCCAGCATGGGAGCTCTGCCTAGAACATGGCTCTGTGTCCGAAGAGGATTCCCTGCACCTCAGGCACTGGGGAGAGATTTTGTGCACACAGGAGAGCCCTGGCACACGCAGGGTTTCCCCACGGAAAGCAGTGTGAGAAGGAGCCCCTGCCAGGGAAGCACGGCCTCTCCCATAGAAAGCCCTCCATGCAACAGGCCGTCATGGACTCGGCTACAGGCCTTTGTGGCTGGAGAGACTGCAGCTCCCCTGGAGGCTCTGGGTCAGTGTGCGCTCCCCTGCGAGGAAACGAGGCGTGTGGGATGATTCCCTGCCCAAGAATGGCAAGCAGCCTGCTCCTTCCAGTGAGACGCACGTGTGGTGTGAGAGGCTTGGCAGCAGAGAAGAAGCAAGAGGGGCAGCCAGAGAGGGGATGTGCATGCAGCTTGAAGGCCCCAGATCTCCTCCATCCCCACCAGGGAATGCCGGCTCTGCCCGCCAGGCCCCATTCACAGGAGGGCAGCCAGCCTCAGGATCTGCCCTTTCCCAGCCATGAAACCACACACAGCCCACACGCTGAGCCCTGCCAAGGGTGAACGTTGCTCCCCGCATGGGCCGAATGGCACGACTGGGTTAGGGCAGAGAAGGCCCTAGGAGGCCTTCAGGGTGCTGCCCCAGCAAAGCAGTGCTCAGGCAAAGGCACTCTGCTTTCTGGAGGCTGGACGCACACTGGGGTTTCTGCTTGAGGCAGAGAGAGCTCAGCAGGGTGAGCCATGGCTGAAGGCAAAGCAGAGTGTTCTCTGGTGGAGCGATGGCACCCTGTGCTGGCTGACAAGCATGGGAGAAGCCTCACTCCAAATGAGTTCCAGAGGCCACTTCCAAGCAGGAGGCACTCTGGCTGCACAGGCTCGAGAGTCCTGCTCAGGACTTCCCTCTGGCAACAGAGTGGGTGCCAAGGGCGTGTGGGTGGGAAGGGGCTCGGAAGAAACAGGGGAGGCTTTGGGCACCCAGTGCTCTCCGATGGAAAACGCTGCAGGCCCCAGCCTCCACGCACTCCTCCAAGGCTTGGCAGTGGGAAAGCTGTCCACAGCCGAAGGCCCGAGCTCCTCCCTCGGGCCGTTCTGCCTGCCAGACCCACACTCCCTCGAAGTGTGTGCCTGAGGCAGTTGGACAGTCGGGGCAGTGGCGGCTCTCCCAGCATGGGAGCTCTGCCTAGAACATGGCTCTGTGTCCGAAGAGGATTCCCTGCACCTCAGGCACTGGGGAGAGATTTTGTGCACACAGGAGAGCCCTGGCACACGCAGGGTTTCCCCACGGAAAGCAGTGTGAGAAGGAGCCCCTGCCAGGGAAGCACGGCCCTCTCCCATAGAAGCCCTCCATGCAACAGGCCGTCATGGACTCGGCTACAGGCCTTTGTGGCTGGAGAGACTGCAGCTCCCCTGGAGGCTCTGGGTCAGTGTGCGCTCCCCTGCGAGGAAACGAGGCCTGTGGGATGATTCCCTGCCCAAGAATGGCAAGCAGCCTGCTCCTTCCAGTGAGACGCACGTGTGGTGTGAGAGGCTTGGCAGCAGAGAAGAAGCAAGAGGGGCAGCCAGAGAGGGGATGTGCATGCAGCTTGAAGGCCCCAGATCTCCTCCATCCCCACCAGGGAATGCCGGCTCTGCCCGCCAGGCCCCATTCACAGGAGGGCAGCCAGCCTCAGGATCTGCCCTTTCCCAGCCATGAAACCACACACAGCCCACACGCTGAGCCCTGCCAAGGGTGAACGTTGCTCCCCGCATGGGCCGAATGGCACGACTGGGTTAGGGCAGAGAAGGACCTAGGAGGCCTTCAGGGTGCTGCCCCAGCAAAGCAGTGCTCAGGCAAAGGCACTCTGCTTTCTGGAGGCTGGACGCACACTGGGGTTTCTGCTTGAGGCAGAGAGAGCTCAGCAGGGCGAGCCATGGCTGAAGGCAAAGCAGAGTGTTCTCTGGTGGAGCGATGGCACCCTGTGCTGGCTGACAAGCATGGGAGAAGCCTCACTCCAAATGAGTTCCAGAGGCCACTTCCAAGCAGGAGGCACTCTGGCTGCACAGGCTAGAGAGTCCTGCTCAGGACTTCCCTCTGGCAACAGAGTGGGTGCCAAGGGCGTGTGGGTGGGAAGGGGCTCGGAAGCCACAGGGGAGGCTTTGGGCACCCAGTGCTCTCCGATGGAAAACGCTGCAGGCCCCAGCCTCCACGCACTCCTCCAAGGCTTGGCAGTGGGAAAGCTGTCCACAGCCGAAGGCCCGAGCTCCTCCCTCGGGCCGTTCTGCCTGCCAGACCCACACTCCCTCGAAGTGTGTTCCTGAGGCAGTTGGACAGTCGGGGCAGTGGCGGCTCTCCCAGCATGGGAGCTCTGCCTAGAACATGGCTCTGTGTCCGAAGAGGATTCCCTGCACCTCAGGCACTGGGGAGAGATTTTGTGCACACAGGAGAGGCCTGGCACACGCAGGGTTTCCCCACGGAAAGCAGTGTGAGAAGGAGCCCCTGCCAGGGAAGCACGGCCCTCTCCCATAGAAGCCCTCCATGCAACAGGCCGTCATGGACTCGGCTACAGGCCTTTGTGGCTGGAGAGACTGCAGCTCCCCTGGAGGCTCTGGGTCAGTGTGCGCTCCCCTGCGAGGAAACGAGGCGTGTGGGATGATTCCCTGCCCAAGAATGGCAAGCAGCCTGCTCCTTCCAGTGAGACGCACGTGTGGTGTGAGAGGCTTGGCAGCAGAGAAGAAGCAAGAGGGGCAGCCAGAGAGGGGATGTGCATGCAGCTTGAAGGCCCCAGATCTCCTCCATCCCCACCAGGGAATGCCGGCTCTGCCCGCCAGGCCCCATTCACAGGAGGGCAGCCAGCCTCAGGATCTGCCCTTTCCCAGCCATGAAACCACACACAGCCCACACGCTGAGCCCTGCCAAGGGTGAACGTTGCTCCCCGCATGGGCCGAATGGCACGACTGGGTTAGGGCAGAGAAGGCCCTAGGAGGCCTTCAGGGTGCTGCCCCAGCAAAGCAGTGCTCAGGCAAAGGCACTCTGCTTTCTGGAGGCTGGACGCACACTGGGGTTTCTGCTTGAGACAGAGAGAGCTCAGCAGGGCGAGCCATGGCTGAAGGCAAAGCAGAGTGTTCTCTGGTGGAGCGATAGCAACCTGTGCTGGCTGACAAGCATGGGAGAAGCCTCACTCCAAATGAGTTCCAGAGGCCACTTCCAAGCAGGAGGCACTCTGGCTGCACAGGCTCGAGAGTCCTGCTCAGGACTTCCCTCTGGCAACAGAGTGGGTGCCAAGGGCGTGTGGGTGGGAAGGGGCTCGGAAGCCACAGGGGAGGCTTTGGGCACCCAGTGCTCTCCGATGGAAAACGCTGCAGGCCCCAGCCTCCACGCACTCCTCCAAGGCTTGGCAGTGGGAAAGCTGTCCACAGCCGAAGGCCCGAGCTCCTCCCTCGGGCCGTTCTGCCTGCCAGACCCACACTCCCTCGAAGTGTGTGCCTGAGGCAGTTGGACAGTCGGGGCAGTGGCGGCTCTCCCAGCATGGGAGCTCTGCCTAGAACATGGCTCTGTGTCCGAAGAGGATTCCCTGCACCTCAGGCACTGGGGAGAGATTTTGTGCACACAGGAGAGCCCTGGCACACGCAGGGTTTCCCCACGGAAAGCAGTGTGAGAAGGAGCCCCTGCCAGGGAAGCACGGCCCTCTCCCATAGAAGCCCTCCATGCAACAGGCCGTCATGGACTCGGCTACAGGCCTTTGTGGCTGGAGAGACTGCAGCTCCCCTGGAGGCTCTGGGTCAGTGTGCGCTCCCCTGCGAGGAAACGAGGCGTGTGGGATGATTCCCTGCCCAAGAATGGCAAGCAGCCTGCTCCTTCCAGTGAGACGCACGTGTGGTGTGAGAGGCTTGGCAGCAGAGAAGAAGCAAGAGGGGCAGCCAGAGAGGGGATGTGCATGCAGCTTGAAGGCCCCAGATCTCCTCCATCCCCACCAGGGAATGCCGGCTCTGCCCGCCAGGCCCCATTCACAGGAGGGCAGCCAGCCTCAGGATCTGCCCTTTCCCAGCCATGAAACCACACACAGCCCACACGCTGAGCCCTGCCAAGGGTGAACGTTGCTCCCCGCATGGGCCGAATGGCACGACTGGGTTAGGGCAGAGAAGGCCCTAGGAGGCCTTCAGGGTGCTGCCCCAGCAAAGCAGTGCTCAGGCAAAGGCACTCTGCTTTCTGGAGGCTGGACGCACACTGGGGTTTCTGCTTGAGGCAGAGAGAGCTCAGCAGGGTGAGCCATGGCTGAAGGCAAAGCAGAGTGTTCTCTGGTGGAGCGATGGCACCCTGTGCTGGCTGACAAGCATGGGAGAAGCCTCACTCCAAATGAGTTCCAGAGGCCACTTCCAAGCAGGAGGCACTCTGGCTGCACAGGCTAGAGAGTCCTGCTCAGGACTTCCCTCTGGCAACAGAGTGGGTGCCAAGGGCGTGTGGGTGGGAAGGGGCTCGGAAGAAACAGGGGAGGCTTTGGGCACCCAGTGCTCTCCGATGGAAAACGCTGCAGGCCCCAGCCTCCACGCACTCCTCCAAGGCTTGGCAGTGGGAAAGCTGTCCACAGCCGAAGGCCCGAGCTCCTCCCTCGGGCCGTTCTGCCTGCCAGACCCACACTCCCTCGAAGTGTGTGCCTGAGGCAGTTGGACAGTCGGGGCAGTGGCGGCTCTCCCAGCATGGGAGCTCTGCCTAGAACATGGCTCTGTGTCCGAAGAGGATTCCCTGCACCTCAGGCACTGGGGAGAGATTTTGTGCACACAGGAGAGCCCTGGCACACGCAGGGTTTCCCCACGGAAAGCAGTGTGAGAAGGAGCCCCTGCCAGGGAAGCACGGCCCTCTCCCATAGAAGCCCTCCATGCAACAGGCCGTCATGGACTCGGCTACAGGCCTTTGTGGCTGGAGAGACTGCAGCTCCCCTGGAGGCTCTGGGTCAGTGTGCGCTCCCCTGCGAGGAAACGAGGCCTGTGGGATGATTCCCTGCCCAAGAATGGCAAGCAGCCTGCTCCTTCCAGTGAGACGCACGTGTGGTGTGAGAGGCTTGGCAGCAGAGAAGAAGCAAGAGGGGCAGCCAGAGAGGGGATGTGCATGCAGCTTGAAGGCCCCAGATCTCCTCCATCCCCACCAGGGAATGCCGGCTCTGCCCGCCAGGCCCCATTCACAGGAGGGCAGCCAGCCTCAGGATCTGCCCTTTCCCAGCCATGAAACCACACACAGCCCACACGCTGAGCCCTGCCAAGGGTGAACGTTGCTCCCCGCATGGGCCGAATGGCACGACTGGGTTAGGGCAGAGAAGGCCCTAGGAGGCCTTCAGGGTGCTGCCCCAGCAAAGCAGTGCTCAGGCAAAGGCACTCTGCTTTCTGGAGGCTGGACGCACACTGGGGTTTCTGCTTGAGGCAGAGAGAGCTCAGCAGGGCGAGCCATGGCTGAAGGCAAAGCAGAGTGTTCTCTGGTGGAGCGATGGCACCCTGTGCTGGCTGACAAGCATGGGAGAAGCCTCACTCCAAATGAGTTCCAGAGGCCACTTCCAAGCAGGAGGCACTCTGGCTGCACAGGCTCGAGAGTCCTGCTCAGGACTTCCCTCTGGCAACAGAGTGGGTGCCAAGGGCGTGTGGGTGGGAAGGGGCTCGGAAGCCACAGGGGAGGCTTTGGGCACCCAGTGCTCTCCGATGGAAAACGCTGCAGGCCCCAGCCTCCACGCACTCCTCCAAGGCTTGGCAGTGGGAAAGCTGTCCACAGCCGAAGGCCCGAGCTCCTCCCTCGGGCCGTTCTGCCTGCCAGACCCACACTCCCTCGAAGTGTGTGCCTGAGGCAGTTGGACAGTCGGGGCAGTGGCGGCTCTCCCAGCATGGGAGCTCTGCCTAGAACATGGCTCTGTGTCCGAAGAGGATTCCCTGCACCTCAGGCACTGGGGAGAGATTTTGTGCACACAGGAGAGCCCTGGCACACGCAGGGTTTCCCCACGGAAAGCAGTGTGAGAAGGAGCCCCTGCCAGGGAAGCACGGCCCTCTCCCATAGAAGCCCTCCATGCAACAGGCCGTCATGGACTCGGCTACAGGCCTTTGTGGCTGGAGAGACTGCAGCTCCCCTGGAGGCTCTGGGTCAGTGTGCGCTCCCCTGCGAGGAAACGAGGCCTGTGGGATGATTCCCTGCCCAAGAATGGCAAGCAGCCTGCTCCTTCCAGTGAGACGCACGTGTGGTGTGAGAGGCTTGGCAGCAGAGAAGAAGCAAGAGGGGCAGCCAGAGAGGGGATGTGCATGCAGCTTGAAGGCCCCAGATCTCCTCCATCCCCACCAGGGAATGCCGGCTCTGCCCGCCAGGCCCCATTCACAGGAGGGCAGCCAGCCTCAGGATCTGCCCTTTCCCAGCCATGAAACCACACACAGCCCACACGCTGAGCCCTGCCAAGGGTGAACGTTGCTCCCCGCATGGGCCGAATGGCACGACTGGGTTAGGGCAGAGAAGGCCCTAGGAGGCCTTCAGGGTGCTGCCCCAGCAAAGCAGTGCTCAGGCAAAGGCACTCTGCTTTCTGGAGGCTGGACGCACACTGGGGTTTCTGCTTGAGGCAGAGAGAGCTCAGCAGGGCGAGCCATGGCTGAAGGCAAAGCAGAGTGTTCTCTGGTGGAGCGATGGCACCCTGTGCTGGCTGACAAGCATGGGAGAAGCCTCACTCCAAATGAGTTCCAGAGGCCACTTCCAAGCAGGAGGCACTCTGGCTGCACAGGCTCGAGAGTCCTGCTCAGGACTTCCCTCTGGCAACAGAGTGGGTGCCAAGGGCGTGTGGGTGGGAAGGGGCTCGGAAGCCACAGGGGAGGCTTTGGGCACCCAGTGCTCTCCGATGGAAAACGCTGCAGGCCCCAGCCTCCACGCACTCCTCCAAGGCTTGGCAGTGGGAAAGCTGTCCACAGCCGAAGGCCCGAGCTCCTCCCTCGGGCCGTTCTGCCTGCCAGACCCACACTCCCTCGAAGTGTGTTCCTGAGGCAGTTGGACAGTCGGGGCAGTGGCGGCTCTCCCAGCATGGGAGCTCTGCCTAGAACATGGCTCTGTGTCTGAAGAGGATTCCCTGCACCTCAGGCACTGGGGAGAGATTTTGTGCACACAGGAGAGCCCTGGCACACGCAGGGTTTCCCCACGGAAAGCAGTGTGAGAAGGAGCCCCTGCCAGGGAAGCACGGCCCTCTCCCATAGAAGCCCTCCATGCAACAGGCCGTCATGGACTCGGCTACAGGCCTTTGTGGCTGGAGAGACTGCAGCTCCCCTGGAGGCTCTGGGTCAGTGTGCGCTCCCCTGCGAGGAAACGAGGCCTGTGGGATGATTCCCTGCCCAAGAATGGCAAGCAGCCTGCTCCTTCCAGTGAGACGCACGTGTGGTGTGAGAGGCTTGGCAGCAGAGAAGAAGCAAGAGGGGCAGCCAGAGAGGGGATGTGCATGCAGCTTGAAGGCCCCAGATCTCCTCCATCCCCACCAGGGAATGCCGGCTCTGCCCGCCAGGCCCCATTCACAGGAGGGCAGCCAGCCTCAGGATCTGCCCTTTCCCAGCCATGAAACCACACACAGCCCACACGCTGAGCCCTGCCAAGGGTGAACGTTGCTCCCCGCATGGGCCGAATGGCACGACTGGGTTAGGGCAGAGAAGGCCCTAGGAGGCCTTCAGGGTGCTGCCCCAGCAAAGCAGTGCTCAGGCAAAGGCACTCTGCTTTCTGGAGGCTGGACGCACACTGGGGTTTCTGCTTGAGGCAGAGAGAGCTCAGCAGGGCGAGCCATGGCTGAAGGCAAAGCAGAGTGTTCTCTGGTGGAGCGATGGCACCCTGTGCTGGCTGACAAGCATGGGAGAAGCCTCACTCCAAATGAGTTCCAGAGGCCACTTCCAAGCAGGAGGCACTCTGGCTGCACAGGCTCGAGAGTCCTGCTCAGGACTTCCCTCTGGCAACAGAGTGGGTGCCAAGGGCGTGTGGGTGGGAAGGGGCTCGGAAGCCACAGGGGAGGCTTTGGGCACCCAGTGCTCTCCGATGGAAAACGCTGCAGGCCCCAGCCTCCACGCACTCCTCCAAGGCTTGGCAGTGGGAAAGCTGTCCACAGCCGAAGGCCCGAGCTCCTCCCTCGGGCCGTTCTGCCTGCCAGACCCACACTCCCTCGAAGTGCGTTCCTGAGGCAGTTGGACAGTCGGGGCAGTGGCGGCTCTCCCAGCATGGGAGCTCTGCCTAGAACATGGCTCTGTGTCCGAAGAGGATTCCCTGCACCTCAGGCACTGGGGAGAGATTTTGTGCACACAGGAGAGCCCTGGCACACGCAGGGTTTCCCCACGGAAAGCAGTGTGAGAAGGAGCCCCTGCCAGGGAAGCACGGCCCTCTCCCATAGAAGCCCTCCATGCAACAGGCCATCATGGACTCGGCTACAGGCCTTTGTGGCTGGAGAGACTGCAGCTCCCCTGGAGGCTCTGGGTCAGTGTGCGCTCCCCTGCGAGGAAATGAGGCATGTGGGATGATTCCCTGCCCAAGAATGGCAAGCAGCCTGCTCCTTCCAGTGAGACGCACGTGTGGTGTGAGAGGCTTGGCAGCAGAGAAGAAGCAAGAGGGGCAGCCAGAGAGGGGATGTGCATGCAGCTTGAAGGCCCCAGATCTCCTCCATCCCCACCAGGGAATGCCGGCTCTGCCCGCCAGGCCCCATTCACAGGAGGGCAGCCAGCCTCAGGATCTGCCCTTTCCCAGCCATGAAACCACACACAGCCCACACGCTGAGCCCTGCCAAGGGTGAACGTTGCTCCCCGCATGGGCCGAATGGCACGACTGGGTTAGGGCAGAGAAGGCCCTAGGAGGCCTTCAGGGTGCTGCCCCAGCAAAGCAGTGCTCAGGCAAAGGCACTCTGCTTTCTGGAGGCTGGACGCACACTGGGGTTTCTGCTTGAGGCAGAGAGAGCTCAGCAGGGCGAGCCATGGCTGAAGGCAAAGCAGAGTGTTCTCTGGTGGAGCGATGGCACCCTGTGCTGGCTGACAAGCATGGGAGAAGCCTCACTCCAAATGAGTTCCAGAGGCCACTTCCAAGCAGGAGGCACTCTGGCTGCACAGGCTCGAGAGTCCTGCTCAGGACTTCCCTCTGGCAACCGAGTGGGTGCCAAGGGCGTGTGGGTGGGAAGGGGCTCGGAAGCCACAGGGGAGGCTTTGGGCACCCAGTGCTCTCCGATGGAAAACGCTGCAGGCTCCAGCCTCCACGCACTCCTCCAAGGCTTGGCAGTGGGAAAGCTGTCCACAGCCGAAGGCCCGAGCTCCTCCCTCGGGCCATTCTGCCTGCCAGACCCACACTCCCTCGAAGTGTGTTCCTGAGGCAGTTGGACAGTCGGGGCAGTGGCGGCTCTCCCAGCATGGGAGCTCTGCCTAGAACATGGCTCTGTGTCCGAAGAGGATTCCCTGCACCTCAGGCACTGGGGAGAGATTTTGTGCACACAGGAGAGGCCTGGCACACGCAGGGTTTCCCCACGGAAAGCAGTGTGAGAAGGAGCCCCTGCCAGGGAAGCACTGCCCTCTCCCATAGAAGCCCTCCATGCAACAGGCCGTCATGGACTCGGCTACAGGCCTTTGTGGCTGGAGAGACTGCAGCTCCCCTGGAGGCTCTGGGTCAGTGTGCACTCCCCTGCGAGGAAACGAGGCGTGTGGGATGATTCCCTGCCCAAGAATGGCAAGCAGCCTGCTCCTTCCAGTGAGACGCACGTGTGGTGTGAGAGGCTTGGCAGCAGAGAAGAAGCAAGAGGGGCAGCCAGAGAGGGGATGTGCATGCAGCTTGAAGGCCCCAGATCTCCTCCATCCCCACCAGGGAATGCCGGCTCTGCCCGCCAGGCCCCATTCACAGGAGGGCAGCCAGCCTCAGGATCTGCCCTTTCCCAGCCATGAAACCACACACAGCCCACACGCTGAGCCCTGCCAAGGGTGAACGTTGCTCCCCGCATGGGCCGAATGGCACGACTGGGTTAGGGCAGAGAAGGCCCTAGGAGGCCTTCAGGGTGCTGCCCCAGCAAAGCAGTGCTCAGGCAAAGGCACTCTGCTTTCTGGAGGCTGGACGCACACTGGGGTTTCTGCTTGAGGCAGAGAGAGCTCAGCAGGGCGAGCCATGGCTGAAGGCAAAGCAGAGTGTTCTCTGGTGGAGCGATGGCACCCTGTGCTGGCTGACAAGCATGGGAGAAGCCTCACTCCAAATGAGTTCCAGAGGCCACTTCCAAGCAGGAGGCACTCTGGCTGCACAGGCTCGAGAGTCCTGCTCAGGACTTCCCTCTGGCAACAGAGTGGGTGCCAAGGGCGTGTGGGTGGGAAGGGGCTCGGAAGCCACAGGGCAGGCTTTGGGCACCCAGTGCTCTCCGATGGAAAACGCTGCAGGCCCCAGCCTCCACGCACTCCTCCAAGGCTTGGCAGTGGGAAAGCTGTCCACAGCCGAAGGCCCGAGCTCCTCCCTCGGGCCGTTCTGCCTGCCAGACCCACACTCCCTCGAAGTGTGTGCCTGAGGCAGTTGGACAGTCGGGGCAGTGGCGGCTCTCCCAGCATGGGAGCTCTGCCTAGAACATGGCTCTGTGTCCGAAGAGGATTCCCTGCACCTCAGGCACTGGGGAGAGATTTTGTGCACACAGGAGAGCCCTGGCACACGCAGGGTTTCCCCACGGAAAGCAGTGTGAGAAGGAGCCCCTGCCAGGGAAGCACGGCCCTCTCCCATAGAAGCCCTCCATGCAACAGGCCGTCATGGACTCGGCTACAGGCCTTTGTGGCTGGAGAGACTGCAGCTCCCCTGGAGGCTCTGGGTCAGTGTGCGCTCCCCTGCGAGGAAACGAGGCGTGTGGGATGATTCCCTGCCCAAGAATGGCAAGCAGCCTGCTCCTTCCAGTGAGACGCACGTGTGGTGTGAGAGGCTTGGCAGCAGAGAAGAAGCAAGAGGGGCAGCCAGAGAGGGGATGTGCATGCAGCTTGAAGGCCCCAGATCTCCTCCATCCCCACCAGGGAATGCCGGCTCTGCCCGCCAGGCCCCATTCACAGGAGGGCAGCCAGCCTCAGGATCTGCCCTTTCCCAGCCATGAAACCACACACAGCCCACACGCTGAGCCCTGCCAAGGGTGAACGTTGCTCCCCGCATGGGCCGAATGGCACGACTGGGTTAGGGCAGAGAAGGCCCTAGGAGGCCTTCAGGGTGCTGCCCCAGCAAAGCAGTGCTCAGGCAAAGGCACTCTGCTTTCTGGAGGCTGGACGCACACTGGGGTTTCTGCTTGAGGCAGAGAGAGCTCAGCAGGGCGAGCCATGGCTGAAGGCAAAGCAGAGTGTTCTCTGGTGGAGCGATGGCACCCTGTGCTGGCTGACAAGCATGGGAGAAGCCTCACTCCAAATGAGTTCCAGAGGCCACTTCCAAGCAGGAGGCACTCTGGCTGCACAGGCTAGAGAGTCCTGCTCAGGACTTCCCTCTGGCAACCGAGTGGGTGCCAAGGGCGTGTGGGTGGGAAGGGGCTCGGAAGCCACAGGGGAGGCTTTGGGCACCCAGTGCTCTCCGATGGAAAACGCTGCAGGCTCCAGCCTCCACGCACTCCTCCAAGGCTTGGCAGTGGGAAAGCTGTCCACAGCCGAAGGCCCGAGCTCCTCCCTCGGGCCATTCTGCCTGCCAGACCCACACTCCCTCGAAGTGTGTGCCTGAGGCAGTTGGACAGTCGGGGCAGTGGCGGCTCTCCCAGCATGGGAGCTCTGCCTAGAACATGGCTCTGTGTCCGAAGAGGATTCCCTGCACCTCAGGCACTGGGGAGAGATTTTGTGCACACAGGAGAGGCCTGGCACACGCAGGGTTTCCCCACGGAAAGCAGTGTGAGAAGGAGCCCCTGCCAGGGAAGCACGGCCCTCTCCCATAGAAGCCCTCCATGCAAGAGGCCGTCATGGACTCGGCTACAGGCCTTTGTGGCTGGAGAGACTGCAGCTCCCCTGGAGGCTCTGGGTCAGTGTGCACTCCCCTGCGAGGAAACGAGGCGTGTGGGATGATTCCCTGCCCAAGAATGGCAAGCAGCCTGCTCCTTCCAGTGAGACGCACGTGTGGTGTGAGAGGCTTGGCAGCAGAGAAGAAGCAAGAGGGGCAGCCAGAGAGGGGATGTGCATGCAGCTTGAAGGCCCCAGATCTCCTCCATCCCCACCAGGGAATGCCGGCTCTGCCCGCCAGGCCCCATTCACAGGAGGGCAGCCAGCCTCAGGATCTGCCCTTTCCCAGCCATGAAACCACACACAGCCCACACGCTGAGCCCTGCCAAGGGTGAACGTTGCTCCCCGCATGGGCCGAATGGCACGACTGGGTTAGGGCAGAGAAGGCCCTAGGAGGCCTTCAGGGTGCTGCCCCAGCAAAGCAGTGCTCAGGCAAAGGCACTCTGCTTTCTGGAGGCTGGACGCACACTGGGGTTTCTGCTTGAGGCAGAGAGAGCTCAGCAGGGCGAGCCATGGCTGAAGGCAAAGCAGAGTGTTCTCTGGTGGAGCGATGGCACCCTGTGCTGGCTGACAAGCATGGGAGAAGCCTCACTCCAAATGAGTTCCAGAGGCCACTTCCAAGCAGGAGGCACTCTGGCTGCACAGGCTCGAGAGTCCTGCTCAGGACTTCCCTCTGGCAACAGAGTGGGTGCCAAGGGCGTGTGGGTGGGAAGGGGCTCGGAAGCCACAGGGGAGGCTTTGGGCACCCAGTGCTCTCCGATGGAAAACGCTGCAGGCCCCAGCCTCCACGCACTCCTCCAAGGCTTGGCAGTGGGAAAGCTGTCCACAGCCGAAGGCCCGAGCTCCTCCCTCGGGCCGTTCTGCCTGCCAGACCCACACTCCCTCGAAGTGTGTTCCTGAGGCAGTTGGACAGTCGGGGCAGTGGCGGCTCTCCCAGCATGGGAGCTCTGCCTAGAACATGGCTCTGTGTCCGAAGAGGATTCCCTGCACCTCAGGCACTGGGGAGAGATTTTGTGCACACAGGAGAGCCCTGGCACACGCAGGGTTTCCCCACGGAAAGCAGTGTGAGAAGGAGCCCCTGCCAGGGAAGCACGGCCCTCTCCCATAGAAGCCCTCCATGCAACAGGCCGTCATGGACTCGGCTACAGGCCTTTGTGGCTGGAGAGACTGCAGCTCCCCTGGAGGCTCTGGGTCAGTGTGCGCTCCCCTGCGAGGAAACGAGGCGTGTGGGATGATTCCCTGCCCAAGAATGGCAAGCAGCCTGCTCCTTCCAGTGAGACGCACGTGTGGTGTGAGAGGCTTGGCAGCAGAGAAGAAGCAAGAGGGGCAGCCAGAGAGGGGATGTGCATGCAGCTTGAAGGCCCCAGATCTCCTCCATCCCCACCAGGGAATGCCGGCTCTGCCCGCCAGGCCCCATTCACAGGAGGGCAGCCAGCCTCAGGATCTGCCCTTTCCCAGCCATGAAACCACACACAGCCCACACGCTGAGCCCTGCCAAGGGTGAACGTTGCTCCCCGCATGGGCCGAATGGCACGACTGGGTTAGGGCAGAGAAGGCCCTAGGAGGCCTTCAGGGTGCTGCCCCAGCAAAGCAGTGCTCAGGCAAAGGCACTCTGCTTTCTGGAGGCTGGACGCACACTGGGGTTTCTGCTTGAGGCAGAGAGAGCTCAGCAGGGCGAGCCATGGCTGAAGGCAAAGCAGAGTGTTCTCTGGTGGAGCGATGGCACCCTGTGCTGGCTGACAAGCATGGGAGAAGCCTCACTCCAAATGAGTTCCAGAGGCCACTTCCAAGCAGGAGGCACTCTGGCTGCACAGGCTAGAGAGTCCTGCTCAGGACTTCCCTCTGGCAACCGAGTGGGTGCCAAGGGCGTGTGGGTGGGAAGGGGCTCGGAAGCCACAGGGGAGGCTTTGGGCACCCAGTGCTCTCCGATGGAAAACGCTGCAGGCCCCAGCCTCCACGCACTCCTCCAAGGCTTGGCAGTGGGAAAGCTGTCCACAGCCGAAGGCCCGAGCTCCTCCCTCGGGCCGTTCTGCCTGCCAGACCCACACTCCCTCGAAGTGTGTTCCTGAGGCAGTTGGACAGTCGGGGCAGTGGCGGCTCTCCCAGCATGGGAGCTCTGCCTAGAACATGGCTCTGTGTCCGAAGAGGATTCCCTGCACCTCAGGCACTGGGGAGAGATTTTGTGCACACAGGAGAGGCCTGGCACACGCAGGGTTTCCCCACGGAAAGCAGTGTGAGAAGGAGCCCCTGCCAGGGAAGCACGGCCCTCTCCCATAGAAGCCCTCCATGCAACAGGCCGTCATGGACTCGGCTACAGGCCTTTGTGGCTGGAGAGACTGCAGCTCCCCTGGAGGCTCTGGGTCAGTGTGCACTCCCCTGCGAGGAAACGAGGCGTGTGGGATGATTCCCTGCCCAAGAATGGCAAGCAGCCTGCTCCTTCCAGTGAGACGCACGTGTGGTGTGAGAGGCTTGGCAGCAGAGAAGAAGCAAGAGGGGCAGCCAGAGAGGGGATGTGCATGCAGCTTGAAGGCCCCAGATCTCCTCCATCCCCACCAGGGAATGCCGGCTCTGCCCGCCAGGCCCCATTCACAGGAGGGCAGCCAGCCTCAGGATCTGCCCTTTCCCAGCCATGAAACCACACACAGCCCACACGCTGAGCCCTGCCAAGGGTGAACGTTGCTCCCCGCATGGGCCGAATGGCACGACTGGGTTAGGGCAGAGAAGGCCCTAGGAGGCCTTCAGGGTGCTGCCCCAGCAAAGCAGTGCTCAGGCAAAGGCACTCTGCTTTCTGGAGGCTGGACGCACACTGGGGTTTCTGCTTGAGGCAGAGAGAGCTCAGCAGGGCGAGCCATGGCTGAAGGCAAAGCAGAGTGTTCTCTGGTGGAGCGATGGCACCCTGTGCTGGCTGACAAGCATGGGAGAAGCCTCACTCCAAATGAGTTCCAGAGGCCACTTCCAAGCAGGAGGCACTCTGGCTGCACAGGCTCGAGAGTCCTGCTCAGGACTTCCCTCTGGCAACAGAGTGGGTGCCAAGGGCGTGTGGGTGGGAAGGGGCTCGGAAGCCACAGGGCAGGCTTTGGGCACCCAGTGCTCTCCGATGGAAAACGCTGCAGGCCCCAGCCTCCACGCACTCCTCCAAGGCTTGGCAGTGGGAAAGCTGTCCACAGCCGAAGGCCCGAGCTCCTCCCTCGGGCCGTTCTGCCTGCCAGACCCACACTCCCTCGAAGGGTGTGCCTGAGGCAGTTGGACAGTCGGGGCAGTGGCGGCTCTCCCAGCATGGGAGCTCTGCCTAGAACATGGCTCTGTGTCCGAAGAGGATTCCCTGCACCTCAGGCACTGGGGAGAGATTTTGTGCACACAGGAGAGCCCTGGCACACGCAGGGTTTCCCCACGGAAAGCAGTGTGAGAAGGAGCCCCTGCCAGGGAAGCACGGCCCTCTCCCATAGAAGCCCTCCATGCAACAGGCCGTCATGGACTCGGCTACAGGCCTTTGTGGCTGGAGAGACTGCAGCTCCCCTGGAGGCTCTGGGTCAGTGTGCGCTCCCCTGCGAGGAAACGAGGCGTGTGGGATGATTCCCTGCCCAAGAATGGCAAGCAGCCTGCTCCTTCCAGTGAGACGCACGTGTGGTGTGAGAGGCTTGGCAGCAGAGAAGAAGCAAGAGGGGCAGCCAGAGAGGGGATGTGCATGCAGCTTGAAGGCCCCAGATCTCCTCCATCCCCACCAGGGAATGCCGGCTCTGCCCGCCAGGCCCCATTCACAGGAGGGCAGCCAGCCTCAGGATCTGCCCTTTCCCAGCCATGAAACCACACACAGCCCACACGCTGAGCCCTGCCAAGGGTGAACGTTGCTCCCCGCATGGGCCGAATGGCACGACTGGGTTAGGGCAGAGAAGGCCCTAGGAGGCCTTCAGGGTGCTGCCCCAGCAAAGCAGTGCTCAGGCAAAGGCACTCTGCTTTCTGGAGGCTGGACGCACACTGGGGTTTCTGCTTGAGGCAGAGAGAGCTCAGCAGGGCGAGCCATGGCTGAAGGCAAAGCAGAGTGTTCTCTGGTGGAGCGATGGCACCCTGTGCTGGCTGACAAGCATGGGAGAAGCCTCACTCCAAATGAGTTCCAGAGGCCACTTCCAAGCAGGAGGCACTCTGGCTGCACAGGCTCGAGAGTCCTGCTCAGGACTTCCCTCTGGCAACAGAGTGGGTGCCAAGGGCGTGTGGGTGGGAAGGGGCTCGGAAGCCACAGGGGAGGCTTTGGGCACCCAGTGCTCTCCGATGGAAAACGCTGCAGGCCCCAGCCTCCACGCACTCCTCCAAGGCTTGGCAGTGGGAAAGCTGTCCACAGCCGAAGGCCCGAGCTCCTCCCTCGGGCCGTTCTGCCTGCCAGACCCACACTCCCTCGAAGTGTGTTCCTGAGGCAGTTGGACAGTCGGGGCAGTGGCGGCTCTCCCAGCATGGGAGCTCTGCCTAGAACATGGCTCTGTGTCCGAAGAGGATTCCCTGCACCTCAGGCACTGGGGAGAGATTTTGTGCACACAGGAGAGCCCTGGCACACGCAGGGTTTCCCCACGGAAAGCAGTGTGAGAAGGAGCCCCTGCCAGGGAAGCACGGCCCTCTCCCATAGAAGCCCTCCATGCAACAGGCCGTCATGGACTCGGCTACAGGCCTTTGTGGCTGGAGAGACTGCAGCTCCCCTGGAGGCTCTGGGTCAGTGTGCGCTCCCCTGCGAGGAAACGAGGCGTGTGGGATGATTCCCTGCCCAAGAATGGCAAGCAGCCTGCTCCTTCCAGTGAGACGCACGTGTGGTGTGAGAGGCTTGGCAGCAGAGAAGAAGCAAGAGGGGCAGCCAGAGAGGGGATGTGCATGCAGCTTGAAGGCCCCAGATCTCCTCCATCCCCACCAGGGAATGCCGGCTCTGCCCGCCAGGCCCCATTCACAGGAGGGCAGCCAGCCTCAGGATCTGCCCTTTCCCAGCCATGAAACCACACACAGCCCACACGCTGAGCCCTGCCAAGGGTGAACGTTGCTCCCCGCATGGGCCGAATGGCACGACTGGGTTAGGGCAGAGAAGGCCCTAGGAGGCCTTCAGGGTGCTGCCCCAGCAAAGCAGTGCTCAGGCAAAGGCACTCTGCTTTCTGGAGGCTGGACGCACACTGGGGTTTCTGCTTGAGGCAGAGAGAGCTCAGCAGGGCGAGCCATGGCTGAAGGCAAAGCAGAGTGTTCTCTGGTGGAGCGATGGCACCCTGTGCTGGCTGACAAGCATGGGAGAAGCCTCACTCCAAATGAGTTCCAGAGGCCACTTCCAAGCAGGAGGCACTCTGGCTGCACAGGCTCGAGAGTCCTGCTCAGGACTTCCCTCTGGCAACAGAGTGGGTGCCAAGGGCGTGTGGGTGGGAAGGGGCTCGGAAGCCACAGGGGAGGCTTTGGGCACCCAGTGCTCTCCGATGGAAAACGCTGCAGGCCCCAGCCTCCACGCACTCCTCCAAGGCTTGGCAGTGGGAAAGCTGTCCACAGCCGAAGGCCCGAGCTCCTCCCTCGGGCCGTTCTGCCTGCCAGACCCACACTCCCTCGAAGTGTGTTCCTGAGGCAGTTGGACAGTCGGGGCAGTGGCGGCTCTCCCAGCATGGGAGCTCTGCCTAGAACATGGCTCTGTGTCCGAAGAGGATTCCCTGCACCTCAGGCACTGGGGAGAGATTTTGTGCACACAGGAGAGCCCTGGCACACGCAGGGTTTCCCCACGGAAAGCAGTGTGAGAAGGAGCCCCTGCCAGGGAAGCACGGCCCTCTCCCATAGAAGCCCTCCATGCAACAGGCCGTCATGGACTCGGCTACAGGCCTTTGTGGCTGGAGAGACTGCAGCTCCCCTGGAGGCTCTGGGTCAGTGTGCGCTCCCCTGCGAGGAAACGAGGCGTGTGGGATGATTCCCTGCCCAAGAATGGCAAGCAGCCTGCTCCTTCCAGTGAGACGCACGTGTGGTGTGAGAGGCTTGGCAGCAGAGAAGAAGCAAGAGGGGCAGCCAGAGAGGGGATGTGCATGCAGCTTGAAGGCCCCAGATCTCCTCCATCCCCACCAGGGAATGCCGGCTCTGCCCGCCAGGCCCCATTCACAGGAGGGCAGCCAGCCTCAGGATCTGCCCTTTCCCAGCCATGAAACCACACACAGCCCACACGCTGAGCCCTGCCAAGGGTGAACGTTGCTCCCCGCATGGGCCGAATGGCACGACTGGGTTAGGGCAGAGAAGGCCCTAGGAGGCCTTCAGGGTGCTGCCCCAGCAAAGCAGTGCTCAGGCAAAGGCACTCTGCTTTCTGGAGGCTGGACGCACACTGGGGTTTCTGCTTGAGGCAGAGAGAGCTCAGCAGGGCGAGCCATGGCTGAAGGCAAAGCAGAGTGTTCTCTGGTGGAGCGATGGCACCCTGTGCTGGCTGACAAGCATGGGAGAAGCCTCACTCCAAATGAGTTCCAGAGGCCACTTCCAAGCAGGAGGCACTCTGGCTGCACAGGCTCGAGAGTCCTGCTCAGGACTTCCCTCTGGCAACCGAGTGGGTGCCAAGGGCGTGTGGGTGGGAAGGGGCTCGGAAGCCACAGGGCAGGCTTTGGGCACCCAGTGCTCTCCGATGGAAAACGCTGCAGGCCCCAGCCTCCACGCACTCCTCCAAGGCTTGGCAGTGGGAAAGCTGTCCACAGCCGAAGGCCCGAGCTCCTCCCTCGGGCCGTTCTGCCTGCCAGACCCACACTCCCTCGAAGTGTGTGCCTGAGGCAGTTGGACAGTCGGGGCAGTGGCGGCTCTCCCAGCATGGGAGCTCTGCCTAGAACATGGCTCTGTGTCCGAAGAGGATTCCCTGCACCTCAGGCACTGGGGAGAGATTTTGTGCACACAGGAGAGCCCTGGCACACGCAGGGTTTCCCCACGGAAAGCAGTGTGAGAAGGAGCCCCTGCCAGGGAAGCACGGCCCTCTCCCATAGAAGCCCTCCATGCAACAGGCCGTCATGGACTCGGCTACAGGCCTTTGTGGCTGGAGAGACTGCAGCTCCCCTGGAGGCTCTGGGTCAGTGTGCGCTCCCCTGCGAGGAAACGAGGCGTGTGGGATGATTCCCTGCCCAAGAATGGCAAGCAGCCTGCTCCTTCCAGTGAGACGCACGTGTGGTGTGAGAGGCTTGGCAGCAGAGAAGAAGCAAGAGGGGCAGCCAGAGAGGGGATGTGCATGCAGCTTGAAGGCCCCAGATCTCCTCCATCCCCACCAGGGAATGCCGGCTCTGCCCGCCAGGCCCCATTCACAGGAGGGCAGCCAGCCTCAGGATCTGCCCTTTCCCAGCCATGAAACCACACACAGCCCACACGCTGAGCCCTGCCAAGGGTGAACGTTGCTCCCCGCATGGGCCGAATGGCACGACTGGGTTAGGGCAGAGAAGGCCCTAGGAGGCCTTCAGGGTGCTGCCCCAGCAAAGCAGTGCTCAGGCAAAGGCACTCTGCTTTCTGGAGGCTGGACGCACACTGGGGTTTCTGCTTGAGGCAGAGAGAGCTCAGCAGGGCGAGCCATGGCTGAAGGCAAAGCAGAGTGTTCTCTGGTGGAGCGATGGCACCCTGTGCTGGCTGACAAGCATGGGAGAAGCCTCACTCCAAATGAGTTCCAGAGGCCACTTCCAAGCAGGAGGCACTCTGGCTGCACAGGCTCGAGAGTCCTGCTCAGGACTTCCCTCTGGCAACAGAGTGGGTGCCAAGGGCGTGTGGGTGGGAAGGGGCTCGGAAGCCACAGGGGAGGCTTTGGGCACCCAGTGCTCTCCGATGGAAAACGCTGCAGGCCCCAGCCTCCACGCACTCCTCCAAGGCTTGGCAGTGGGAAAGCTGTCCACAGCCGAAGGCCCGAGCTCCTCCCTCGGGCCGTTCTGCCTGCCAGACCCACACTCCCTCGAAGTGTGTTCCTGAGGCAGTTGGACAGTCGGGGCAGTGGCGGCTCTCCCAGCATGGGAGCTCTGCCTAGAACATGGCTCTGTGTCCGAAGAGGATTCCCTGCACCTCAGGCACTGGGGAGAGATTTTGTGCACACAGGAGAGGCCTGGCACACGCAGGGTTTCCCCACGGAAAGCAGTGTGAGAAGGAGCCCCTGCCAGGGAAGCACGGCCCTCTCCCATAGAAGCCCTCCATGCAACAGGCCGTCATGGACTCGGCTACAGGCCTTTGTGGCTGGAGAGACTGCAGCTCCCCTGGAGGCTCTGGGTCAGTGTGCGCTCCCCTGCGAGGAAACGAGGCGTGTGGGATGATTCCCTGCCCAAGAATGGCAAGCAGCCTGCTCCTTCCAGTGAGACGCACGTGTGGTGTGAGAGGCTTGGCAGCAGAGAAGAAGCAAGAGGGGCAGCCAGAGAGGGGATGTGCATGCAGCTTGAAGGCCCCAGATCTCCTCCATCCCCACCAGGGAATGCCGGCTCTGCCCGCCAGGCCCCATTCACAGGAGGGCAGCCAGCCTCAGGATCTGCCCTTTCCCAGCCATGAAACCACACACAGCCCACACGCTGAGCCCTGCCAAGGGTGAACGTTGCTCCCCGCATGGGCCGAATGGCACGACTGGGTTAGGGCAGAGAAGGCCCTAGGAGGCCTTCAGGGTGCTGCCCCAGCAAAGCAGTGCTCAGGCAAAGGCACTCTGCTTTCTGGAGGCTGGACGCACACTGGGGTTTCTGCTTGAGGCAGAGAGAGCTCAGCAGGGCGAGCCATGGCTGAAGGCAAAGCAGAGTGTTCTCTGGTGGAGCGATGGCACCCTGTGCTGGCTGACAAGCATGGGAGAAGCCTCACTCCAAATGAGTTCCAGAGGCCACTTCCAAGCAGGAGGCACTCTGGCTGCACAGGCTCGAGAGTCCTGCTCAGGACTTCCCTCTGGCAACAGAGTGGGTGCCAAGGGCGTGTGGGTGGGAAGGGGCTCGGAAGCCACAGGGCAGGCTTTGGGCACCCAGTGCTCTCCGATGGAAAACGCTGCAGGCCCCAGCCTCCACGCACTCCTCCAAGGCTTGGCAGTGGGAAAGCTGTCCACAGCCGAAGGCCCGAGCTCCTCCCTCGGGCCGTTCTGCCTGCCAGACCCACACTCCCTCGAAGTGTGTGCCTGAGGCAGTTGGACAGTCGGGGCAGTGGCGGCTCTCCCAGCATGGGAGCTCTGCCTAGAACATGGCTCTGTGTCCGAAGAGGATTCCCTGCACCTCAGGCACTGGGGAGAGATTTTGTGCACACAGGAGAGCCCTGGCACACGCAGGGTTTCCCCACGGAAAGCAGTGTGAGAAGGAGCCCCTGCCAGGGAAGCACGGCCCTCTCCCATAGAAGCCCTCCATGCAACAGGCCGTCATGGACTCGGCTACAGGCCTTTGTGGCTGGAGAGACTGCAGCTCCCCTGGAGGCTCTGGGTCAGTGTGCGCTCCCCTGCGAGGAAACGAGGCCTGTGGGATGATTCCCTGCCCAAGAATGGCAAGCAGCCTGCTCCTTCCAGTGAGACGCACGTGTGGTGTGAGAGGCTTGGCAGCAGAGAAGAAGCAAGAGGGGCAGCCAGAGAGGGGATGTGCATGCAGCTTGAAGGCCCCAGATCTCCTCCATCCCCACCAGGGAATGCCGGCTCTGCCCGCCAGGCCCCATTCACAGGAGGGCAGCCAGCCTCAGGATCTGCCCTTTCCCAGCCATGAAACCACACACAGCCCACACGCTGAGCCCTGCCAAGGGTGAACGTTGCTCCCCGCATGGGCCGAATGGCACGACTGGGTTAGGGCAGAGAAGGACCTAGGAGGCCTTCAGGGTGCTGCCCCAGCAAAGCAGTGCTCAGGCAAAGGCACTCTGCTTTCTGGAGGCTGGACGCACACTGGGGTTTCTGCTTGAGGCAGAGAGAGCTCAGCAGGGCGAGCCATGGCTGAAGGCAAAGCAGAGTGTTCTCTGGTGGAGCGATGGCACCCTGTGCTGGCTGACAAGCATGGGAGAAGCCTCACTCCAAATGAGTTCCAGAGGCCACTTCCAAGCAGGAGGCACTCTGGCTGCACAGGCTAGAGAGTCCTGCTCAGGACTTCCCTCTGGCAACCGAGTGGGTGCCAAGGGCGTGTGGGTGGGAAGGGGCTCGGAAGCCACAGGGGAGGCTTTGGGCACCCAGTGCTCTCCGATGGAAAACGCTGCAGGCCCCAGCCTCCACGCACTCCTCCAAGGCTTGGCAGTGGGAAAGCTGTCCACAGCCGAAGGCCCGAGCTCCTCCCTCGGGCCGTTCTGCCTGCCAGACCCACACTCCCTCGAAGTGTGTTCCTGAGGCAGTTGGACAGTCGGGGCAGTGGCGGCTCTCCCAGCATGGGAGCTCTGCCTAGAACATGGCTCTGTGTCCGAAGAGGATTCCCTGCACCTCAGGCACTGGGGAGAGATTTTGTGCACACAGGAGAGGCCTGGCACACGCAGGGTTTCCCCACGGAAAGCAGTGTGAGAAGGAGCCCCTGCCAGGGAAGCACGGCCCTCTCCCATAGAAGCCCTCCATGCAACAGGCCGTCATGGACTCGGCTACAGGCCTTTGTGGCTGGAGAGACTGCAGCTCCCCTGGAGGCTCTGGGTCAGTGTGCGCTCCCCTGCGAGGAAACGAGGCGTGTGGGATGATTCCCTGCCCAAGAATGGCAAGCAGCCTGCTCCTTCCAGTGAGACGCACGTGTGGTGTGAGAGGCTTGGCAGCAGAGAAGAAGCAAGAGGGGCAGCCAGAGAGGGGATGTGCATGCAGCTTGAAGGCCCCAGATCTCCTCCATCCCCACCAGGGAATGCCGGCTCTGCCCGCCAGGCCCCATTCACAGGAGGGCACCCAGCTTCAGGATCTGCCCTTTCCCAGCCATGAAACCACACACAGCCCACACGCTGAGCCCTGCCAAGGGTGAACGTTGCTCCCCGCATGGGCCGAATGGCACGACTGGGTTAGGGCAGAGAAGGCCCTAGGAGGCCTTCAGGGTGCTGCCCCAGCAAAGCAGTGCTCAGGCAAAGGCACTCTGCTTTCTGGAGGCTGGACGCACACTGGGGTTTCTGCTTGAGACAGAGAGAGCTCAGCAGGGCGAGCCATGGCTGAAGGCAAAGCAGAGTGTTCTCTGGTGGAGCGATAGCAACCTGTGCTGGCTGACAAGCATGGGAGAAGCCTCACTCCAAATGAGTTCCAGAGGCCACTTCCAAGCAGGAGGCACTCTGGCTGCACAGGCTCGAGAGTCCTGCTCAGGACTTCCCTCTGGCAACAGAGTGGGTGCCAAGGGCGTGTGGGTGGGAAGGGGCTCGGAAGCCACAGGGGAGGCTTTGGGCACCCAGTGCTCTCCGATGGAAAACGCTGCAGGCCCCAGCCTCCACGCACTCCTCCAAGGCTTGGCAGTGGGAAAGCTGTCCACAGCCGAAGGCCCGAGCTCCTCCCTCGGGCCGTTCTGCCTGCCAGACCCACACTCCCTCGAAGTGTGTGCCTGAGGCAGTTGGACAGTCGGGGCAGTGGCGGCTCTCCCAGCATGGGAGCTCTGCCTAGAACATGGCTCTGTGTCCGAAGAGGATTCCCTGCACCTCAGGCACTGGGGAGAGATTTTGTGCACACAGGAGAGCCCTGGCACACGCAGGGTTTCCCCACGGAAAGCAGTGTGAGAAGGAGCCCCTGCCAGGGAAGCACGGCCCTCTCCCATAGAAGCCCTCCATGCAACAGGCCGTCATGGACTCGGCTACAGGCCTTTGTGGCTGGAGAGACTGCAGCTCCCCTGGAGGCTCTGGGTCAGTGTGCGCTCCCCTGCGAGGAAACGAGGCCTGTGGGATGATTCCCTGCCCAAGAATGGCAAGCAGCCTGCTCCTTCCAGTGAGACGCACGTGTGGTGTGAGAGGCTTGGCAGCAGAGAAGAAGCAAGAGGGGCAGCCAGAGAGGGGATGTGCATGCAGCTTGAAGGCCCCAGATCTCCTCCATCCCCACCAGGGAATGCCGGCTCTGCCCGCCAGGCCCCATTCACAGGAGGGCAGCCAGCCTCAGGATCTGCCCTTTCCCAGCCATGAAACCACACACAGCCCACACGCTGAGCCCTGCCAAGGGTGAACGTTGCTCCCCGCATGGGCCGAATGGCACGACTGGGTTAGGGCAGAGAAGGCCCTAGGAGGCCTTCAGGGTGCTGCCCCAGCAAAGCAGTGCTCAGGCAAAGGCACTCTGCTTTCTGGAGGCTGGACGCACACTGGGGTTTCTGCTTGAGGCAGAGAGAGCTCAGCAGGGTGAGCCATGGCTGAAGGCAAAGCAGAGTGTTCTCTGGTGGAGCGATGGCACCCTGTGCTGGCTGACAAGCATGGGAGAAGCCTCACTCCAAATGAGTTCCAGAGGCCATTTCCAAGCAGGAGGCACTCTGGCTGCACAGGCTCGAGAGTCCTGCTCAGGACTTCCCTCTGGCAACAGAGTGGGTGCCAAGGGCGTGTGGGTGGGAAGGGGCTCGGAAGCCACAGGGGAGGCTTTGGGCACCCAGTGCTCTCCGATGGAAAACGCTGCAGGCCCCAGCCTCCACGCACTCCTCCAAGGCTTGGCAGTGGGAAAGCTGTCCACAGCCGAAGGCCCGAGCTCCTCCCTCGGGCCGTTCTGCCTGCCAGACCCACACTCCCTCGAAGTGTGTGCCTGAGGCAGTTGGACAGTCGGGGCAGTGGCGGCTCTCCCAGCATGGGAGCTCTGCCTAGAACATGGCTCTGTGTCCGAAGAGGATTCCCTGCACCTCAGGCACTGGGGAGAGATTTTGTGCACACAGGAGAGCCCTGGCACACGCAGGGTTTCCCCACGGAAAGCAGTGTGAGAAGGAGCCCCTGCCAGGGAAGCACGGCCCTCTCCCATAGAAGCCCTCCATGCAACAGGCCGTCATGGACTCGGCTACAGGCCTTTGTGGCTGGAGAGACTGCAGCTCCCCTGGAGGCTCTGGGTCAGTGTGCGCTCCCCTGCGAGGAAACGAGGCCTGTGGGATGATTCCCTGCCCAAGAATGGCAAGCAGCCTGCTCCTTCCAGTGAGACGCACGTGTGGTGTGAGAGGCTTGGCAGCAGAGAAGAAGCAAGAGGGGCAGCCAGAGAGGGGATGTGCATGCAGCTTGAAGGCCCCAGATCTCCTCCATCCCCACCAGGGAATGCCGGCTCTGCCCGCCAGGCCCCATTCACAGGAGGGCAGCCAGCCTCAGGATCTGCCCTTTCCCAGCCATGAAACCACACACAGCCCACACGCTGAGCCCTGCCAAGGGTGAACGTTGCTCCCCGCATGGGCCGAATGGCACGACTGGGTTAGGGCAGAGAAGGCCCTAGGAGGCCTTCAGGGTGCTGCCCCAGCAAAGCAGTGCTCAGGCAAAGGCACTCTGCTTTCTGGAGGCTGGACGCACACTGGGGTTTCTGCTTGAGGCAGAGAGAGCTCAGCAGGGCGAGCCATGGCTGAAGGCAAAGCAGAGTGTTCTCTGGTGGAGCGATGGCACCCTGTGCTGGCTGACAAGCATGGGAGAAGCCTCACTCCAAATGAGTTCCAGAGGCCACTTCCAAGCAGGAGGCACTCTGGCTGCACAGGCTCGAGAGTCCTGCTCAGGACTTCCCTCTGGCAACAGAGTGGGTGCCAAGGGCGTGTGGGTGGGAAGGGGCTCGGAAGCCACAGGGGAGGCTTTGGGCACCCAGTGCTCTCCGATGGAAAACGCTGCAGGCCCCAGCCTCCACGCACTCCTCCAAGGCTTGGCAGTGGGAAAGCTGTCCACAGCCGAAGGCCCGAGCTCCTCCCTCGGGCCGTTCTGCCTGCCAGACCCACACTCCCTCGAAGTGTGTTCCTGAGGCAGTTGGACAGTCGGGGCAGTGGCGGCTCTCCCAGCATGGGAGCTCTGCCTAGAACATGGCTCTGTGTCCGAAGAGGATTCCCTGCACCTCAGGCACTGGGGAGAGATTTTGTGCACACAGGAGAGCCCTGGCACACGCAGGGTTTCCCCACGGAAAGCAGTGTGAGAAGGAGCCCCTGCCAGGGAAGCACGGCCCTCTCCCATAGAAGCCCTCCATGCAACAGGCCGTCATGGACTCGGCTACAGGCCTTTGTGGCTGGAGAGACTGCAGCTCCCCTGGAGGCTCTGGGTCAGTGTGCGCTCCCCTGCGAGGAAACGAGGCCTGTGGGATGATTCCCTGCCCAAGAATGGCAAGCAGCCTGCTCCTTCCAGTGAGACGCACGTGTGGTGTGAGAGGCTTGGCAGCAGAGAAGAAGCAAGAGGGGCAGCCAGAGAGGGGATGTGCATGCAGCTTGAAGGCCCCAGATCTCCTCCATCCCCACCAGGGAATGCCGGCTCTGCCGGCCAGGCCCCATTCACAGGAGGGCAGCCAGCCTCAGGATCTGCCCTTTCCCAGCCATGAAACCACACACAGCCCACACGCTGAGCCCTGCCAAGGGTGAACGTTGCTCCCTGCATGGGCCGAATGGCACGACTGGGTTAGGGCAGAGAAGGCCCTAGGAGGCCTTCAGGGTGCTGCCCCAGCAAAGCAGTGCTCAGGCAAAGGCACTCTGCTTTCTGGAGGCTGGACGCACACTGGGGTTTCTGCTTGAGGCAGAGAGAGCTCAGCAGGGCGAGCCATGGCTGAAGGCAAAGCAGAGTGTTCTCTGGTGGAGCGATGGCACCCTGTGCTGGCTGACAAGCATGGGAGAAGCCTCACTCCAAATGAGTTCCAGAGGCCACTTCCAAGCAGGAGGCACTCTGGCTGCACAGGCTCGAGAGTCCTGCTCAGGACTTCCCTCTGGCAACAGAGTGGGTGCCAAGGGCGTGTGGGTGGGAAGGGGCTCGGAAGCCACAGGGGAGGCTTTGGGCACCCAGTGCTCTCCGATGGAAAACGCTGCAGGCCCCAGCCTCCACGCACTCCTCCAAGGCTTGGCAGTGGGAAAGCTGTCCACAGCCGAAGGCCCGAGCTCCTCCCTCGGGCCGTTCTGCCTGCCAGACCCACACTCCCTCGAAGTGTGTTCCTGAGGCAGTTGGACAGTCGGGGCAGTGGCGGCTCTCCCAGCATGGGAGCTCTGCCTAGAACATGGCTCTGTGTCCGAAGAGGATTCCCTGCACCTCAGGCACTGGGGAGAGATTTTGTGCACACAGGAGAGCCCTGGCACACGCAGGGTTTCCCCACGGAAAGCAGTGTGAGAAGGAGCCCCTGCCAGGGAAGCACGGCCCTCTCCCATAGAAGCCCTCCATGCAACAGGCCATCATGGACTCGGCTACAGGCCTTTGTGGCTGGAGAGACTGCAGCTCCCCTGGAGGCTCTGGGTCAGTGTGCGCTCCCCTGCGAGGAAACGAGGCATGTGGGATGATTCCCTGCCCAAGAATGGCAAGCAGCCTGCTCCTTCCAGTGAGACGCACGTGTGGTGTGAGAGGCTTGGCAGCAGAGAAGAAGCAAGAGGGGCAGCCAGAGAGGGGATGTGCATGCAGCTTGAAGGCCCCAGATCTCCTCCATCCCCACCAGGGAATGCCGGCTCTGCCCGCCAGGCCCCATTCACAGGAGGGCAGCCAGCCTCAGGATCTGCCCTTTCCCAGCCATGAAACCACACACAGCCCACACGCTGAGCCCTGCCAAGGGTGAACGTTGCTCCCCGCATGGGCCGAATGGCACGACTGGGTTAGGGCAGAGAAGGCCCTAGGAGGCCTTCAGGGTGCTGCCCCAGCAAAGCAGTGCTCAGGCAAAGGCACTCTGCTTTCTGGAGGCTGGACGCACACTGGGGTTTCTGCTTGAGGCAGAGAGAGCTCAGCAGGGCGAGCCATGGCTGAAGGCAAAGCAGAGTGTTCTCTGGTGGAGCGATGGCACCCTGTGCTGGCTGACAAGCATGGGAGAAGCCTCACTCCAAATGAGTTCCAGAGGCCACTTCCAAGCAGGAGGCACTCTGGCTGCACAGGCTCGAGAGTCCTGCTCAGGACTTCCCTCTGGCAACCGAGTGGGTGCCAAGGGCGTGTGGGTGGGAAGGGGCTCGGAAGCCACAGGGGAGGCTTTGGGCACCCAGTGCTCTCCGATGGAAAACGCTGCAGGCTCCAGCCTCCACGCACTCCTCCAAGGCTTGGCAGTGGGAAAGCTGTCCACAGCCGAAGGCCCGAGCTCCTCCCTCGGGCCATTCTGCCTGCCAGACCCACACTCCCTCGAAGTGTGTTCCTGAGGCAGTTGGACAGTCGGGGCAGTGGCGGCTCTCCCAGCATGGGAGCTCTGCCTAGAACATGGCTCTGTGTCCGAAGAGGATTCCCTGCACCTCAGGCACTGGGGAGAGATTTTGTGCACACAGGAGAGGCCTGGCACACGCAGGGTTTCCCCACGGAAAGCAGTGTGAGAAGGAGCCCCTGCCAGGGAAGCACTGCCCTCTCCCATAGAAGCCCTCCATGCAACAGGCCGTCATGGACTCGGCTACAGGCCTTTGTGGCTGGAGAGACTGCAGCTCCCCTGGAGGCTCTGGGTCAGTGTGCACTCCCCTGCGAGGAAACGAGGCGTGTGGGATGATTCCCTGCCCAAGAATGGCAAGCAGCCTGCTCCTTCCAGTGAGACGCACGTGTGGTGTGAGAGGCTTGGCAGCAGAGAAGAAGCAAGAGGGGCAGCCAGAGAGGGGATGTGCATGCAGCTTGAAGGCCCCAGATCTCCTCCATCCCCACCAGGGAATGCCGGCTCTGCCCGCCAGGCCCCATTCACAGGAGGGCAGCCAGCCTCAGGATCTGCCCTTTCCCAGCCATGAAACCACACACAGCCCACACGCTGAGCCCTGCCAAGGGTGAACGTTGCTCCCGCATGGGCCGAATGGCACGACTGGGTTAGGGCAGAGAAGGCCCCTAGGAGGCCTTCAGGGTGCTGCCCCAGCAAAGCAGTGCTCAGGCAAAGGCACTCTGCTTTCTGGAGGCTGGACGCACACTGGGGTTTCTGCTTGAGGCAGAGAGAGCTCAGCAGGGCGAGCCATGGCTGAAGGCAAAGCAGAGTGTTCTCTGGTGGAGCGATGGCACCCTGTGCTGGCTGACAAGCATGGGAGAAGCCTCACTCCAAATGAGTTCCAGAGGCCACTTCCAAGCAGGAGGCACTCTGGCTGCACAGGCTCGAGAGTCCTGCTCAGGACTTCCCTCTGGCAACAGAGTGGGTGCCAAGGGCGTGTGGGTGGGAAGGGGCTCGGAAGCCACAGGGCAGGCTTTGGGCACCCAGTGCTCTCCGATGGAAAACGCTGCAGGCCCCAGCCTCCACGCACTCCTCCAAGGCTTGGCAGTGGGAAAGCTGTCCACAGCCGAAGGCCCGAGCTCCTCCCTCGGGCCGTTCTGCCTGCCAGACCCACACTCCCTCGAAGTGTGTGCCTGAGGCAGTTGGACAGTCGGGGCAGTGGCGGCTCTCCCAGCATGGGAGCTCTGCCTAGAACATGGCTCTGTGTCCGAAGAGGATTCCCTGCACCTCAGGCACTGGGGAGAGATTTTGTGCACACAGGAGAGCCCTGGCACACGCAGGGTTTCCCCACGGAAAGCAGTGTGAGAAGGAGCCCCTGCCAGGGAAGCACGGCCCTCTCCCATAGAAGCCCTCCATGCAACAGGCCGTCATGGACTCGGCTACAGGCCTTTGTGGCTGGAGAGACTGCAGCTCCCCTGGAGGCTCTGGGTCAGTGTGCGCTCCCCTGCGAGGAAACGAGGCGTGTGGGATGATTCCCTGCCCAAGAATGGCAAGCAGCCTGCTCCTTCCAGTGAGACGCACGTGTGGTGTGAGAGGCTTGGCAGCAGAGAAGAAGCAAGAGGGGCAGCCAGAGAGGGGATGTGCATGCAGCTTGAAGGCCCCAGATCTCCTCCATCCCCACCAGGGAATGCCGGCTCTGCCCGCCAGGCCCCATTCACAGGAGGGCAGCCAGCCTCAGGATCTGCCCTTTCCCAGCCATGAAACCACACACAGCCCACACGCTGAGCCCTGCCAAGGGTGAACGTTGCTCCCCGCATGGGCCGAATGGCACGACTGGGTTAGGGCAGAGAAGGCCCTAGGAGGCCTTCAGGGTGCTGCCCCAGCAAAGCAGTGCTCAGGCAAAGGCACTCTGCTTTCTGGAGGCTGGACGCACACTGGGGTTTCTGCTTGAGGCAGAGAGAGCTCAGCAGGGCGAGCCATGGCTGAAGGCAAAGCAGAGTGTTCTCTGGTGGAGCGATGGCACCCTGTGCTGGCTGACAAGCATGGGAGAAGCCTCACTCCAAATGAGTTCCAGAGGCCACTTCCAAGCAGGAGGCACTCTGGCTGCACAGGCTAGAGAGTCCTGCTCAGGACTTCCCTCTGGCAACCGAGTGGGTGCCAAGGGCGTGTGGGTGGGAAGGGGCTCGGAAGCCACAGGGGAGGCTTTGGGCACCCAGTGCTCTCCGATGGAAAACGCTGCAGGCTCCAGCCTCCACGCACTCCTCCAAGGCTTGGCAGTGGGAAAGCTGTCCACAGCCGAAGGCCCGAGCTCCTCCCTCGGGCCATTCTGCCTGCCAGACCCACACTCCCTCGAAGTGTGTGCCTGAGGCAGTTGGACAGTCGGGGCAGTGGCGGCTCTCCCAGCATGGGAGCTCTGCCTAGAACATGGCTCTGTGTCCGAAGAGGATTCCCTGCACCTCAGGCACTGGGGAGAGATTTTGTGCACACAGGAGAGGCCTGGCACACGCAGGGTTTCCCCACGGAAAGCAGTGTGAGAAGGAGCCCCTGCCAGGGAAGCACGGCCCTCTCCCATAGAAGCCCTCCATGCAAGAGGCCGTCATGGACTCGGCTACAGGCCTTTGTGGCTGGAGAGACTGCAGCTCCCCTGGAGGCTCTGGGTCAGTGTGCGCTCCCCTGCGAGGAAACGAGGCGTGTGGGATGATTCCCTGCCCAAGAATGGCAAGCAGCCTGCTCCTTCCAGTGAGACGCACGTGTGGTGTGAGAGGCTTGGCAGCAGAGAAGAAGCAAGAGGGGCAGCCAGAGAGGGGATGTGCATGCAGCTTGAAGGCCCCAGATCTCCTCCATCCCCACCAGGGAATGCCGGCTCTGCCCGCCAGGCCCCATTCACAGGAGGGCAGCCAGCCTCAGGATCTGCCCTTTCCCAGCCATGAAACCACACACAGCCCACACGCTGAGCCCTGCCAAGGGTGAACGTTGCTCCCCGCATGGGCCGAATGGCACGACTGGGTTAGGGCAGAGAAGGCCCTAGGAGGCCTTCAGGGTGCTGCCCCAGCAAAGCAGTGCTCAGGCAAAGGCACTCTGCTTTCTGGAGGCTGGACGCACACTGGGGTTTCTGCTTGAGGCAGAGAGAGCTCAGCAGGGCGAGCCATGGCTGAAGGCAAAGCAGAGTGTTCTCTGGTGGAGCGATGGCACCCTGTGCTGGCTGACAAGCATGGGAGAAGCCTCACTCCAAATGAGTTCCAGAGGCCACTTCCAAGCAGGAGGCACTCTGGCTGCACAGGCTCGAGAGTCCTGCTCAGGACTTCCCTCTGGCAACAGAGTGGGTGCCAAGGGCGTGTGGGTGGGAAGGGGCTCGGAAGCCACAGGGGAGGCTTTGGGCACCCAGTGCTCTCCGATGGAAAACGCTGCAGGCCCCAGCCTCCACGCACTCCTCCAAGGCTTGGCAGTGGGAAAGCTGTCCACAGCCGAAGGCCCGAGCTCCTCCCTCGGGCCGTTCTGCCTGCCAGACCCACACTCCCTCGAAGTGTGTTCCTGAGGCAGTTGGACAGTCGGGGCAGTGGCGGCTCTCCCAGCATGGGAGCTCTGCCTAGAACATGGCTCTGTGTCCGAAGAGGATTCCCTGCACCTCAGGCACTGGGGAGAGATTTTGTGCACACAGGAGAGCCCTGGCACACGCAGGGTTTCCCCACGGAAAGCAGTGTGAGAAGGAGCCCCTGCCAGGGAAGCACGGCCCTCTCCCATAGAAGCCCTCCATGCAACAGGCCGTCATGGACTCGGCTACAGGCCTTTGTGGCTGGAGAGACTGCAGCTCCCCTGGAGGCTCTGGGTCAGTGTGCGCTCCCCTGCGAGGAAACGAGGCGTGTGGGATGATTCCCTGCCCAAGAATGGCAAGCAGCCTGCTCCTTCCAGTGAGACGCACGTGTGGTGTGAGAGGCTTGGCAGCAGAGAAGAAGCAAGAGGGGCAGCCAGAGAGGGGATGTGCATGCAGCTTGAAGGCCCCAGATCTCCTCCATCCCCACCAGGGAATGCCGGCTCTGCCCGCCAGGCCCCATTCACAGGAGGGCAGCCAGCCTCAGGATCTGCCCTTTCCCAGCCATGAAACCACACACAGCCCACACGCTGAGCCCTGCCAAGGGTGAACGTTGCTCCCCGCATGGGCCGAATGGCACGACTGGGTTAGGGCAGAGAAGGCCCTAGGAGGCCTTCAGGGTGCTGCCCCAGCAAAGCAGTGCTCAGGCAAAGGCACTCTGCTTTCTGGAGGCTGGACGCACACTGGGGTTTCTGCTTGAGGCAGAGAGAGCTCAGCAGGGCGAGCCATGGCTGAAGGCAAAGCAGAGTGTTCTCTGGTGGAGCGATGGCACCCTGTGCTGGCTGACAAGCATGGGAGAAGCCTCACTCCAAATGAGTTCCAGAGGCCACTTCCAAGCAGGAGGCACTCTGGCTGCACAGGCTCGAGAGTCCTGCTCAGGACTTCCCTCTGGCAACAGAGTGGGTGCCAAGGGCGTGTGGGTGGGAAGGGGCTCGGAAGCCACAGGGCAGGCTTTGGGCACCCAGTGCTCTCCGATGGAAAACGCTGCAGGCCCCAGCCTCCACGCACTCCTCCAAGGCTTGGCAGTGGGAAAGCTGTCCACAGCCGAAGGCCCGAGCTCCTCCCTCGGGCCGTTCTGCCTGCCAGACCCACACTCCCTCGAAGTGTGTGCCTGAGGCAGTTGGACAGTCGGGGCAGTGGCGGCTCTCCCAGCATGGGAGCTCTGCCTAGAACATGGCTCTGTGTCCGAAGAGGATTCCCTGCACCTCAGGCACTGGGGAGAGATTTTGTGCACACAGGAGAGCCCTGGCACACGCAGGGTTTCCCCACGGAAAGCAGTGTGAGAAGGAGCCCCTGCCAGGGAAGCACGGCCCTCTCCCATAGAAGCCCTCCATGCAACAGGCCGTCATGGACTCGGCTACAGGCCTTTGTGGCTGGAGAGACTGCAGCTCCCCTGGAGGCTCTGGGTCAGTGTGCGCTCCCCTGCGAGGAAACGAGGCCTGTGGGATGATTCCCTGCCCAAGAATGGCAAGCAGCCTGCTCCTTCCAGTGAGACGCACGTGTGGTGTGAGAGGCTTGGCAGCAGAGAAGAAGCAAGAGGGGCAGCCAGAGAGGGGATGTGCATGCAGCTTGAAGGCCCCAGATCTCCTCCATCCCCACCAGGGAATGCCGGCTCTGCCCGCCAGGCCCCATTCACAGGAGGGCAGCCAGCCTCAGGATCTGCCCTTTCCCAGCCATGAAACCACACACAGCCCACACGCTGAGCCCTGCCAAGGGTGAACGTTGCTCCCCGCATGGGCCGAATGGCACGACTGGGTTAGGGCAGAGAAGGACCTAGGAGGCCTTCAGGGTGCTGCCCCAGCAAAGCAGTGCTCAGGCAAAGGCACTCTGCTTTCTGGAGGCTGGACGCACACTGGGGTTTCTGCTTGAGGCAGAGAGAGCTCAGCAGGGCGAGCCATGGCTGAAGGCAAAGCAGAGTGTTCTCTGGTGGAGCGATGGCACCCTGTGCTGGCTGACAAGCATGGGAGAAGCCTCACTCCAAATGAGTTCCAGAGGCCACTTCCAAGCAGGAGGCACTCTGGCTGCACAGGCTCGAGAGTCCTGCTCAGGACTTCCCTCTGGCAACAGAGTGGGTGCCAAGGGCGTGTGGGTGGGAAGGGGCTCGGAAGCCACAGGGGAGGCTTTGGGCACCCAGTGCTCTCCGATGGAAAACGCTGCAGGCCCCAGCCTCCACGCACTCCTCCAAGGCTTGGCAGTGGGAAAGCTGTCCACAGCCGAAGGCCCGAGCTCCTCCCTCGGGCCGTTCTGCCTGCCAGACCCACACTCCCTCGAAGTGTGTTCCTGAGGCAGTTGGACAGTCGGGGCAGTGGCGGCTCTCCCAGCATGGGAGCTCTGCCTAGAACATGGCTCTGTGTCCGAAGAGGATTCCCTGCACCTCAGGCACTGGGGAGAGATTTTGTGCACACAGGAGAGGCCTGGCACACGCAGGGTTTCCCCACGGAAAGCAGTGTGAGAAGGAGCCCCTGCCAGGGAAGCACGGCCCTCTCCCATAGAAGCCCTCCATGCAACAGGCCGTCATGGACTCGGCTACAGGCCTTTGTGGCTGGAGAGACTGCAGCTCCCCTGGAGGCTCTGGGTCAGTGTGCGCTCCCCTGCGAGGAAACGAGGCGTGTGGGATGATTCCCTGCCCAAGAATGGCAAGCAGCCTGCTCCTTCCAGTGAGACGCACGTGTGGTGTGAGAGGCTTGGCAGCAGAGAAGAAGCAAGAGGGGCAGCCAGAGAGGGGATGTGCATGCAGCTTGAAGGCCCCAGATCTCCTCCATCCCCACCAGGGAATGCCGGCTCTGCCCGCCAGGCCCCATTCACAGGAGGGCAGCCAGCCTCAGGATCTGCCCTTTCCCAGCCATGAAACCACACACAGCCCACACGCTGAGCCCTGCCAAGGGTGAACGTTGCTCCCCGCATGGGCCGAATGGCACGACTGGGTTAGGGCAGAGAAGGCCCTAGGAGGCCTTCAGGGTGCTGCCCCAGCAAAGCAGTGCTCAGGCAAAGGCACTCTGCTTTCTGGAGGCTGGACGCACACTGGGGTTTCTGCTTGAGACAGAGAGAGCTCAGCAGGGCGAGCCATGGCTGAAGGCAAAGCAGAGTGTTCTCTGGTGGAGCGATAGCAACCTGTGCTGGCTGACAAGCATGGGAGAAGCCTCACTCCAAATGAGTTCCAGAGGCCACTTCCAAGCAGGAGGCACTCTGGCTGCACAGGCTCGAGAGTCCTGCTCAGGACTTCCCTCTGGCAACAGAGTGGGTGCCAAGGGCGTGTGGGTGGGAAGGGGCTCGGAAGCCACAGGGGAGGCTTTGGGCACCCAGTGCTCTCCGATGGAAAACGCTGCAGGCCCCAGCCTCCACGCACTCCTCCAAGGCTTGGCAGTGGGAAAGCTGTCCACAGCCGAAGGCCCGAGCTCCTCCCTCGGGCCGTTCTGCCTGCCAGACCCACACTCCCTCGAAGTGTGTGCCTGAGGCAGTTGGACAGTCGGGGCAGTGGCGGCTCTCCCAGCATGGGAGCTCTGCCTAGAACATGGCTCTGTGTCCGAAGAGGATTCCCTGCACCTCAGGCACTGGGGAGAGATTTTGTGCACACAGGAGAGCCCTGGCACACGCAGGGTTTCCCCACGGAAAGCAGTGTGAGAAGGAGCCCCTGCCAGGGAAGCACGGCCCTCTCCCATAGAAGCCCTCCATGCAACAGGCCGTCATGGACTCGGCTACAGGCCTTTGTGGCTGGAGAGACTGCAGCTCCCCTGGAGGCTCTGGGTCAGTGTGCGCTCCCCTGCGAGGAAACGAGGCGTGTGGGATGATTCCCTGCCCAAGAATGGCAAGCAGCCTGCTCCTTCCAGTGAGACGCACGTGTGGTGTGAGAGGCTTGGCAGCAGAGAAGAAGCAAGAGGGGCAGCCAGAGAGGGGATGTGCATGCAGCTTGAAGGCCCCAGATCTCCTCCATCCCCACCAGGGAATGCCGGCTCTGCCCGCCAGGCCCCATTCACAGGAGGGCAGCCAGCCTCAGGATCTGCCCTTTCCCAGCCATGAAACCACACACAGCCCACACGCTGAGCCCTGCCAAGGGTGAACGTTGCTCCCCGCATGGGCCGAATGGCACGACTGGGTTAGGGCAGAGAAGGCCCTAGGAGGCCTTCAGGGTGCTGCCCCAGCAAAGCAGTGCTCAGGCAAAGGCACTCTGCTTTCTGGAGGCTGGACGCACACTGGGGTTTCTGCTTGAGGCAGAGAGAGCTCAGCAGGGTGAGCCATGGTTGAAGGCAAAGCAGAGTGTTCTCTGGTGGAGCGATGGCACCCTGTGCTGGCTGACAAGCATGGGAGAAGCCTCACTCCAAATGAGTTCCAGAGGCCACTTCCAAGCAGGAGGCACTCTGGCTGCACAGGCTAGAGAGTCCTGCTCAGGACTTCCCTCTGGCAACAGAGTGGGTGCCAAGGGCGTGTGGGTGGGAAGGGGCTCGGAAGAAACAGGGGAGGCTTTGGGCACCCAGTGCTCTCCGATGGAAAACGCTGCAGGCCCCAGCCTCCACGCACTCCTCCAAGGCTTGGCAGTGGGAAAGCTGTCCACAGCCGAAGGCCCGAGCTCCTCCCTCGGGCCGTTCTGCCTGCCAGACCCACACTCCCTCGAAGTGTGTGCCTGAGGCAGTTGGACAGTCGGGGCAGTGGCGGCTCTCCCAGCATGGGAGCTCTGCCTAGAACATGGCTCTGTGTCCGAAGAGGATTCCCTGCACCTCAGGCACTGGGGAGAGATTTTGTGCACACAGGAGAGCCCTGGCACACGCAGGGTTTCCCCACGGAAAGCAGTGTGAGAAGGAGCCCCTGCCAGGGAAGCACGGCCCTCTCCCATAGAAGCCCTCCATGCAACAGGCCGTCATGGACTCGGCTACAGGCCTTTGTGGCTGGAGAGACTGCAGCTCCCCTGGAGGCTCTGGGTCAGTGTGCGCTCCCCTGCGAGGAAACGAGGCGTGTGGGATGATTCCCTGCCCAAGAATGGCAAGCAGCCTGCTCCTTCCAGTGAGACGCACGTGTGGTGTGAGAGGCTTGGCAGCAGAGAAGAAGCAAGAGGGGCAGCCAGAGAGGGGATGTGCATGCAGCTTGAAGGCCCCAGATCTCCTCCATCCCCACCAGGGAATGCCGGCTCTGCCCGCCAGGCCCCATTCACAGGAGGGCAGCCAGCCTCAGGATCTGCCCTTTCCCAGCCATGAAACCACACACAGCCCACACGCTGAGCCCTGCCAAGGGTGAACGTTGCTCCCCGCATGGGCCGAATGGCACGACTGGGTTAGGGCAGAGAAGGCCCTAGGAGGCCTTCAGGGTGCTGCCCCAGCAAAGCAGTGCTCAGGCAAAGGCACTCTGCTTTCTGGAGGCTGGACGCACACTGGGGTTTCTGCTTGAGGCAGAGAGAGCTCAGCAGGGCGAGCCATGGCTGAAGGCAAAGCAGAGTGTTCTCTGGTGGAGCGATGGCACCCTGTGCTGGCTGACAAGCATGGGAGAAGCCTCACTCCAAATGAGTTCCAGAGGCCACTTCCAAGCAGGAGGCACTCTGGCTGCACAGGCTCGAGAGTCCTGCTCAGGACTTCCCTCTGGCAACAGAGTGGGTGCCAAGGGCGTGTGGGTGGGAAGGGGCTCGGAAGCCACAGGGGAGGCTTTGGGCACCCAGTGCTCTCCGATGGAAAACGCTGCAGGCCCCAGCCTCCACGCACTCCTCCAAGGCTTGGCAGTGGGAAAGCTGTCCACAGCCGAAGGCCCGAGCTCCTCCCTCGGGCCGTTCTGCCTGCCAGACCCACACTCCCTCGAAGTGTGTGCCTGAGGCAGTTGGACAGTCGGGGCAGTGGCGGCTCTCCCAGCATGGGAGCTCTGCCTAGAACATGGCTCTGTGTCCGAAGAGGATTCCCTGCACCTCAGGCACTGGGGAGAGATTTTGTGCACACAGGAGAGCCCTGGCACACGCAGGGTTTCCCCACGGAAAGCAGTGTGAGAAGGAGCCCCTGCCAGGGAAGCACGGCCCTCTCCCATAGAAGCCCTCCATGCAACAGGCCGTCATGGACTCGGCTACAGGCCTTTGTGGCTGGAGAGACTGCAGCTCCCCTGGAGGCTCTGGGTCAGTGTGCGCTCCCCTGCGAGGAAACGAGGCCTGTGGGATGATTCCCTGCCCAAGAATGGCAAGCAGCCTGCTCCTTCCAGTGAGACGCACGTGTGGTGTGAGAGGCTTGGCAGCAGAGAAGAAGCAAGAGGGGCAGCCAGAGAGGGGATGTGCATGCAGCTTGAAGGCCCCAGATCTCCTCCATCCCCACCAGGGAATGCCGGCTCTGCCCGCCAGGCCCCATTCACAGGAGGGCAGCCAGCCTCAGGATCTGCCCTTTCCCAGCCATGAAACCACACACAGCCCACACGCTGAGCCCTGCCAAGGGTGAACGTTGCTCCCCGCATGGGCCGAATGGCACGACTGGGTTAGGGCAGAGAAGGCCCTAGGAGGCCTTCAGGGTGCTGCCCCAGCAAAGCAGTGCTCAGGCAAAGGCACTCTGCTTTCTGGAGGCTGGACGCACACTGGGGTTTCTGCTTGAGGCAGAGAGAGCTCAGCAGGGCGAGCCATGGCTGAAGGCAAAGCAGAGTGTTCTCTGGTGGAGCGATGGCACCCTGTGCTGGCTGACAAGCATGGGAGAAGCCTCACTCCAAATGAGTTCCAGAGGCCACTTCCAAGCAGGAGGCACTCTGGCTGCACAGGCTCGAGAGTCCTGCTCAGGACTTCCCTCTGGCAACAGAGTGGGTGCCAAGGGCGTGTGGGTGGGAAGGGGCTCGGAAGCCACAGGGGAGGCTTTGGGCACCCAGTGCTCTCCGATGGAAAACGCTGCAGGCCCCAGCCTCCACGCACTCCTCCAAGGCTTGGCAGTGGGAAAGCTGTCCACAGCCGAAGGCCCGAGCTCCTCCCTCGGGCCGTTCTGCCTGCCAGACCCACACTCCCTCGAAGTGTGTTCCTGAGGCAGTTGGACAGTCGGGGCAGTGGCGGCTCTCCCAGCATGGGAGCTCTGCCTAGAACATGGCTCTGTGTCCGAAGAGGATTCCCTGCACCTCAGGCACTGGGGAGAGATTTTGTGCACACAGGAGAGCCCTGGCACACGCAGGGTTTCCCCACGGAAAGCAGTGTGAGAAGGAGCCCCTGCCAGGGAAGCACGGCCCTCTCCCATAGAAGCCCTCCATGCAACAGGCCGTCATGGACTCGGCTACAGGCCTTTGTGGCTGGAGAGACTGCAGCTCCCCTGGAGGCTCTGGGTCAGTGTGCGCTCCCCTGCGAGGAAACGAGGCCTGTGGGATGATTCCCTGCCCAAGAATGGCAAGCAGCCTGCTCCTTCCAGTGAGACGCACGTGTGGTGTGAGAGGCTTGGCAGCAGAGAAGAAGCAAGAGGGGCAGCCAGAGAGGGGATGTGCATGCAGCTTGAAGGCCCCAGATCTCCTCCATCCCCACCAGGGAATGCCGGCTCTGCCCGCCAGGCCCCATTCACAGGAGGGCAGCCAGCCTCAGGATCTGCCCTTTCCCAGCCATGAAACCACACACAGCCCACACGCTGAGCCCTGCCAAGGGTGAACGTTGCTCCCTGCATGGGCCGAATGGCACGACTGGGTTAGGGCAGAGAAGGCCCTAGGAGGCCTTCAGGGTGCTGCCCCAGCAAAGCAGTGCTCAGGCAAAGGCACTCTGCTTTCTGGAGGCTGGACGCACACTGGGGTTTCTGCTTGAGGCAGAGAGAGCTCAGCAGGGCGAGCCATGGCTGAAGGCAAAGCAGAGTGTTCTCTGGTGGAGCGATGGCACCCTGTGCTGGCTGACAAGCATGGGAGAAGCCTCACTCCAAATGAGTTCCAGAGGCCACTTCCAAGCAGGAGGCACTCTGGCTGCACAGGCTCGAGAGTCCTGCTCAGGACTTCCCTCTGGCAACAGAGTGGGTGCCAAGGGCGTGTGGGTGGGAAGGGGCTCGGAAGCCACAGGGGAGGCTTTGGGCACCCAGTGCTCTCCGATGGAAAACGCTGCAGGCCCCAGCCTCCACGCACTCCTCCAAGGCTTGGCAGTGGGAAAGCTGTCCACAGCCGAAGGCCCGAGCTCCTCCCTCGGGCCGTTCTGCCTGCCAGACCCACACTCCCTCGAAGTGTGTTCCTGAGGCAGTTGGACAGTCGGGGCAGTGGCGGCTCTCCCAGCATGGGAGCTCTGCCTAGAACATGGCTCTGTGTCCGAAGAGGATTCCCTGCACCTCAGGCACTGGGGAGAGATTTTGTGCACACAGGAGAGCCCTGGCACACGCAGGGTTTCCCCACGGAAAGCAGTGTGAGAAGGAGCCCCTGCCAGGGAAGCACGGCCCTCTCCCATAGAAGCCCTCCATGCAACAGGCCATCATGGACTCGGCTACAGGCCTTTGTGGCTGGAGAGACTGCAGCTCCCCTGGAGGCTCTGGGTCAGTGTGCGCTCCCCTGCGAGGAAACGAGGCATGTGGGATGATTCCCTGCCCAAGAATGGCAAGCAGCCTGCTCCTTCCAGTGAGACGCACGTGTGGTGTGAGAGGCTTGGCAGCAGAGAAGAAGCAAGAGGGGCAGCCAGAGAGGGGATGTGCATGCAGCTTGAAGGCCCCAGATCTCCTCCATCCCCACCAGGGAATGCCGGCTCTGCCCGCCAGGCCCCATTCACAGGAGGGCAGCCAGCCTCAGGATCTGCCCTTTCCCAGCCATGAAACCACACACAGCCCACACGCTGAGCCCTGCCAAGGGTGAACGTTGCTCCCCGCATGGGCCGAATGGCACGACTGGGTTAGGGCAGAGAAGGCCCTAGGAGGCCTTCAGGGTGCTGCCCCAGCAAAGCAGTGCTCAGGCAAAGGCACTCTGCTTTCTGGAGGCTGGACGCACACTGGGGTTTCTGCTTGAGGCAGAGAGAGCTCAGCAGGGCGAGCCATGGCTGAAGGCAAAGCAGAGTGTTCTCTGGTGGAGCGATGGCACCCTGTGCTGGCTGACAAGCATGGGAGAAGCCTCACTCCAAATGAGTTCCAGAGGCCACTTCCAAGCAGGAGGCACTCTGGCTGCACAGGCTCGAGAGTCCTGCTCAGGACTTCCCTCTGGCAACCGAGTGGGTGCCAAGGGCGTGTGGGTGGGAAGGGGCTCGGAAGCCACAGGGGAGGCTTTGGGCACCCAGTGCTCTCCGATGGAAAACGCTGCAGGCTCCAGCCTCCACGCACTCCTCCAAGGCTTGGCAGTGGGAAAGCTGTCCACAGCCGAAGGCCCGAGCTCCTCCCTCGGGCCATTCTGCCTGCCAGACCCACACTCCCTCGAAGTGTGTTCCTGAGGCAGTTGGACAGTCGGGGCAGTGGCGGCTCTCCCAGCATGGGAGCTCTGCCTAGAACATGGCTCTGTGTCCGAAGAGGATTCCCTGCACCTCAGGCACTGGGGAGAGATTTTGTGCACACAGGAGAGGCCTGGCACACGCAGGGTTTCCCCACGGAAAGCAGTGTGAGAAGGAGCCCCTGCCAGGGAAGCACTGCCCTCTCCCATAGAAGCCCTCCATGCAACAGGCCGTCATGGACTCGGCTACAGGCCTTTGTGGCTGGAGAGACTGCAGCTCCCCTGGAGGCTCTGGGTCAGTGTGCACTCCCCTGCGAGGAAACGAGGCGTGTGGGATGATTCCCTGCCCAAGAATGGCAAGCAGCCTGCTCCTTCCAGTGAGACGCACGTGTGGTGTGAGAGGCTTGGCAGCAGAGAAGAAGCAAGAGGGGCAGCCAGAGAGGGGATGTGCATGCAGCTTGAAGGCCCCAGATCTCCTCCATCCCCACCAGGGAATGCCGGCTCTGCCCGCCAGGCCCCATTCACAGGAGGGCAGCCAGCCTCAGGATCTGCCCTTTCCCAGCCATGAAACCACACACAGCCCACACGCTGAGCCCTGCCAAGGGTGAACGTTGCTCCCCGCATGGGCCGAATGGCACGACCTGGGTTAGGGCAGAGAAGGCCCTAGGAGGCCTTCAGGGTGCTGCCCCAGCAAAGCAGTGCTCAGGCAAAGGCACTCTGCTTTCTGGAGGCTGGACGCACACTGGGGTTTCTGCTTGAGGCAGAGAGAGCTCAGCAGGGCGAGCCATGGCTGAAGGCAAAGCAGAGTGTTCTCTGGTGGAGCGATGGCACCCTGTGCTGGCTGACAAGCATGGGAGAAGCCTCACTCCAAATGAGTTCCAGAGGCCACTTCCAAGCAGGAGGCACTCTGGCTGCACAGGCTAGAGAGTCCTGCTCAGGACTTCCCTCTGGCAACCGAGTGGGTGCCAAGGGCGTGTGGGTGGGAAGGGGCTCGGAAGCCACAGGGGAGGCTTTGGGCACCCAGTGCTCTCCGATGGAAAACGCTGCAGGCTCCAGCCTCCACGCACTCCTCCAAGGCTTGGCAGTGGGAAAGCTGTCCACAGCCGAAGGCCCGAGCTCCTCCCTCGGGCCATTCTGCCTGCCAGACCCACACTCCCTCGAAGTGTGTGCCTGAGGCAGTTGGACAGTCGGGGCAGTGGCGGCTCTCCCAGCATGGGAGCTCTGCCTAGAACATGGCTCTGTGTCCGAAGAGGATTCCCTGCACCTCAGGCACTGGGGAGAGATTTTGTGCACACAGGAGAGCCCTGGCACACGCAGGGTTTCCCCACGGAAAGCAGTGTGAGAAGGAGCCCCTGCCAGGGAAGCACGGCCCTCTCCCATAGAAGCCCTCCATGCAAGAGGCCGTCATGGACTCGGCTACAGGCCTTTGTGGCTGGAGAGACTGCAGCTCCCCTGGAGGCTCTGGGTCAGTGTGCACTCCCCTGCGAGGAAACGAGGCGTGTGGGATGATTCCCTGCCCAAGAATGGCAAGCAGCCTGCTCCTTCCAGTGAGACGCACGTGTGGTGTGAGAGGCTTGGCAGCAGAGAAGAAGCAAGAGGGGCAGCCAGAGAGGGGATGTGCATGCAGCTTGAAGGCCCCAGATCTCCTCCATCCCCACCAGGGAATGCCGGCTCTGCCCGCCAGGCCCCATTCACAGGAGGGCAGCCAGCCTCAGGATCTGCCCTTTCCCAGCCATGAAACCACACACAGCCCACACGCTGAGCCCTGCCAAGGGTGAACGTTGCTCCCCGCATGGGCCGAATGCACGACTGGGTTAGGGCAGAGAAGGCCCTAGGAGGCCTTCAGGGTGCTGCCCCAGCAAAGCAGTGCTCAGGCAAAGGCACTCTGCTTTCTGGAGGCTGGACGCACACTGGGGTTTCTGCTTGAGGCAGAGAGAGCTCAGCAGGGCGAGCCATGGCTGAAGGCAAAGCAGAGTGTTCTCTGGTGGAGCGATGGCACCCTGTGCTGGCTGACAAGCATGGGAGAAGCCTCACTCCAAATGAGTTCCAGAGGCCACTTCCAAGCAGGAGGCACTCTGGCTGCACAGGCTCGAGAGTCCTGCTCAGGACTTCCCTCTGGCAACAGAGTGGGTGCCAAGGGCGTGTGGGTGGGAAGGGGCTCGGAAGCCACAGGGGAGGCTTTGGGCACCCAGTGCTCTCCGATGGAAAACGCTGCAGGCCCAGCCTCCACGCACTCCTCCAAGGCTTGGCAGTGGGAAAGCTGTCCACAGCCGAAGGCCCGAGCTCCTCCCTCGGGCCGTTCTGCCTGCCAGACCCACACTCCCTCGAAGTGTGTTCCTGAGGCAGTTGGACAGTCGGGGCAGTGGCGGCTCTCCCAGCATGGGAGCTCTGCCTAGAACATGGCTCTGTGTCCGAAGAGGATTCCCTGCACCTCAGGCACTGGGGAGAGATTTTGTGCACACAGGAGAGCCCTGGCACACGCAGGGTTTCCCCACGGAAAGCAGTGTGAGAAGGAGCCCCTGCCAGGGAAGCACGGCCCTCTCCCATAGAAGCCCTCCATGCAACAGGCCGTCATGGACTCGGCTACAGGCCTTTGTGGCTGGAGAGACTGCAGCTCCCCTGGAGGCTCTGGGTCAGTGTGCGCTCCCCCTGCGAGGAAACGAGGCGTGTGGGATGATTCCCTGCCCAAGAATGGCAAGCAGCCTGCTCCTTCCAGTGAGACGCACGTGTGGTGTGAGAGGCTTGGCAGCAGAGAAGAAGCAAGAGGGGCAGCCAGAGAGGGGATGTGCATGCAGCTTGAAGGCCCCAGATCTCCTCCATCCCCACCAGGGAATGCCGGCTCTGCCCGCCAGGCCCCATTCACAGGAGGGCAGCCAGCCTCAGGATCTGCCCTTTCCCAGCCATGAAACCACACACAGCCCACACGCTGAGCCCTGCCAAGGGTGAGACGTTGCTCCCCGCATGGGCCGAATGGCACGACTGGGTTAGGGCAGAGAAGGCCCTAGGAGGCCTTCAGGGTGCTGCCCCAGCAAAGCAGTGCTCAGGCAAAGGCACTCTGCTTTCTGGAGGCTGGACGCACACTGGGGTTTCTGCTTGAGGCAGAGAGAGCTCAGCAGGGCGAGCCATGGCTGAAGGCAAAGCAGAGTGTTCTCTGGTGGAGCGATGGCACCCTGTGCTGGCTGACAAGCATGGGAGAAGCCTCACTCCAAATGAGTTCCAGAGGCCACTTCCAAGCAGGAGGCACTCTGGCTGCACAGGCTAGAGAGTCCTGCTCAGGACTTCCCTCTGGCAACCGAGTGGGTGCCAAGGGCGTGTGGGTGGGAAGGGGCTCGGAAGCCACAGGGGAGGCTTTGGGCACCCAGTGCTCTCCGATGGAAAACGCTGCAGGCCCCAGCCTCCACGCACTCCTCCAAGGCTTGGCAGTGGGAAAGCTGTCCACAGCCGAAGGCCCGAGCTCCTCCCTCGGGCCGTTCTGCCTGCCAGACCCACACTCCCTCGAAGTGTGTTCCTGAGGCAGTTGGACAGTCGGGGCAGTGGCGGCTCTCCCAGCATGGGAGCTCTGCCTAGAACATGGCTCTGTGTCCGAAGAGGATTCCCTGCACCTCAGGCACTGGGGAGAGATTTTGTGCACACAGGAGAGGCCTGGCACACGCAGGGTTTCCCCACGGAAAGCAGTGTGAGAAGGAGCCCCTGCCAGGGAAGCACGGCCCTCTCCCATAGAAGCCCTCCATGCAACAGGCCGTCATGGACTCGGCTACAGGCCTTTGTGGCTGGAGAGACTGCAGCTCCCCTGGAGGCTCTGGGTCAGTGTGCACTCCCCTGCGAGGAAACGAGGCGTGTGGGATGATTCCCTGCCCAAGAATGGCAAGCAGCCTGCTCCTTCCAGTGAGACGCACGTGTGGTGTGAGAGGCTTGGCAGCAGAGAAGAAGCAAGAGGGGCAGCCAGAGAGGGGATGTGCATGCAGCTTGAAGGCCCCAGATCTCCTCCATCCCCACCAGGGAATGCCGGCTCTGCCCGCCAGGGCCCCATTCACAGGAGGGCAGCCAGCCTCAGGATCTGCCCTTTCCCAGCCATGAAACCACACACAGCCCACACGCTGAGCCCTGCCAAGGGTGAACGTTGCTCCCCGCATGGGCCGAATGGCACGACTGGGTTAGGGCAGAGAAGGCCCCTAGGAGGCCTTCAGGGTGCTGCCCCAGCAAAGCAGTGCTCAGGCAAAGGCACTCTGCTTTCTGGAGGCTGGACGCACACTGGGGTTTCTGCTTGAGGCAGAGAGAGCTCAGCAGGGCGAGCCATGGCTGAAGGCAAAGCAGAGTGTTCTCTGGTGGAGCGATGGCACCCTGTGCTGGCTGACAAGCATGGGAGAAGCCTCACTCCAAATGAGTTCCAGAGGCCACTTCCAAGCAGGAGGCACTCTGGCTGCACAGGCTCGAGAGTCCTGCTCAGGACTTCCCTCTGGCAACAGAGTGGGTGCCAAGGGCGTGTGGGTGGGAAGGGGCTCGGAAGCCACAGGGCAGGCTTTGGGCACCCAGTGCTCTCCGATGGAAAACGCTGCAGGCCCCAGCCTCCACGCACTCCTCCAAGGCTTGGCAGTGGGAAAGCTGTCCACAGCCGAAGGCCCGAGCTCCTCCCTCGGGCCGTTCTGCCTGCCAGACCCACACTCCCTCGAAGGGTGTGCCTGAGGGCAGTTGGACAGTCGGGGCAGTGGCGGCTCTCCCAGCATGGGAGCTCTGCCTAGAACATGGCTCTGTGTCCCGAAGAGGATTCCCTGCACCTCAGGCACTGGGGAGAGATTTTGTGCACACAGGAGAGCCCTGGCACACGCAGGGTTTCCCCACGGAAAGCAGTGTGAGAAGGAGCCCCTGCCAGGGAAGCACGGCCCTCTTCCCATAGAAGCCCTCCATGCAACAGGCCGTCATGGACTCGGCTACAGGCCTTTGTGGCTGGAGAGACTGCAGCTCCCCTGGAGGCTCTGGGTCAGTGTGCGCTCCCCTGCGAGGAAACGAGGCGTGTGGGATGATTCCCTGCCCAAGAATGGCAAGCAGCCTGCTCCTTCCAGTGAGACGCACGTGTGGTGTGAGAGGCTTGGCAGCAGAGAAGAAGCAAGAGGGGCAGCCAGAGAGGGGATGTGCATGCAGCTTGAAGGCCCCAGATCTCCTCCATCCCCACCAGGGAATGCCGGCTCTGCCCGCCAGGCCCCATTCACAGGAGGGCAGCCAGCCTCAGGATCTGCCCTTTCCCAGCCATGAAACCACACACAGCCCACACGCTGAGCCCTGCCAAGGGTGAACGTTGCTCCCCGCATGGGCCGAATGGCACGACTGGGTTAGGGCAGAGAAGGCCCTAGGAGGCCTTCAGGGTGCTGCCCCAGCAAAGCAGTGCTCAGGCAAAGGCACTCTGCTTTCTGGAGGCTGGACGCACACTGGGGTTTCTGCTTGAGGCAGAGAGAGCTCAGCAGGGCGAGCCATGGCTGAAGGCAAAGCAGAGTGTTCTCTGGTGGAGCGATGGCACCCTGTGCTGGCTGACAAGCATGGGAGAAGCCTCACTCCAAATGAGTTCCAGAGGCCACTTCCAAGCAGGAGGCACTCTGGCTGCACAGGCTCGAGAGTCCTGCTCAGGACTTCCCTCTGGCAACAGAGTGGGTGCCAAGGGCGTGTGGGTGGGAAGGGGCTCGGAAGCCACAGGGGAGGCTTTGGGCACCCAGTGCTCTCCGATGGAAAACGCTGCAGGCCCCAGCCTCCACGCACTCCTCCAAGGCTTGGCAGTGGGAAAGCTGTCCACAGCCGAAGGCCCGAGCTCCTCCCTCGGGCCGTTCTGCCTGCCAGACCCCACACTCCCTCGAAGTGTGTTCCTGAGGCAGTTGGACAGTCGGGGCAGTGGCGGCTCTCCCAGCATGGGAGCTCTGCCTAGAACATGGCTCTGTGTCCGAAGAGGATTCCCTGCACCTCAGGCACTGGGGAGAGATTTTGTGCACACAGGAGAGGCCTGGCACACGCAGGGTTTCCCACGGAAAGCAGTGTGAGAAGGAGCCCCTGCCAGGGAAGCACGGCCCTCTCCCATAGAAGCCCTCCATGCAACAGGCCGTCATGGACTCGGCTACAGGCCTTTGTGGCTGGAGAGACTGCAGCTCCCCCTGGAGGCTCTGGGTCAGTGTGCGCTCACCCTGCGAGGAAACGAGGCGTGTGGGATGATTCCCTGCCCAAGAATGGCAAGCAGCCTGCTCCTTCCAGTGAGACGCACGTGTGGTGTGAGAGGCTTGGCAGCAGAGAAGAAGCAAGAGGGGCAGCCAGAGAGGGGATGTGCATGCAGCTTGAAGGCCCCAGATCTCCTCCATCCCCACCAGGGAATGCCGGCTCTGCCGCCAGGGCCCCATTCACAGGAGGGCAGCCAGCCTCAGGATCTGCCCTTTCCCAGCCATGAAACCACACACAGCCCACACGCTGAGCCCTGCCAAGGGTGAACGTTGCTCCCCGCATGGGCCGAATGGCACGACTGGGTTAGGGCAGAGAAGGCCCTAGGAGGCCTTCAGGGTGCTGCCCCAGCAAAGCAGTGCTCAGGCAAAGGCCACTCTGCTTTCTGGAGGCCTGGACGCACACTGGGGTTTCTGCTTGAGGCAGAGAGAGCTCAGCAGGGCGAGCCATGGCTGAAGGCAAAGCAGAGTGTTCTCTGGTGGAGCGATGGCACCCTGTGCTGGCTGACAAGCATGGGAGAAGCCTCACTCCAAATGAGTTCCAGAGGCCACTTCCAAGCAGGAGGCACTCTGGCTGCACAAGGCTCGAGAGTCCTGCTCAGGACTTCCCTCTGGCAACCGAGTGGGTGCCAAGGGCGTGTGGGTGGGAAGGGGCTCGGAAGCCACAGGGCAGGCTTTGGGCACCCAGTGCTCTCCCGATGGAAAACGCTGCAGGCCCCAGCCTCCACGCACTCCTCCAAGGCTTGGCAGTGGGAAAGCTGTCCACAGCCGAAGGCCCGAGCTCCTCCCTCGGGCCGTTTCTGCCTGCCAGACCCACACTCCCTCGAAGTGTGTGCCTGAGGCAGTTGGACAGTCGGGGCAGTGGCGGCTCTCCCAGCATGGGAGCTCTGCCTAGAACATGGCTCTGTGTCCGAAGAGGATTCCCTGCACCTCAGGCACTGGGGAGAGATTTTGTGCACACAGAGGAGAGCCCTGGCACACGCAGGGTTTCCCCACGGAAAGCAGTGTGAGAAGGAGCCCCTGCCAGGGAAGCACGGCCCTCTCCCATAGAAGCCCTCCATGCAACAGGCCGTCATGGACTCGGCTACAGGCCTTTGTGGCTGGAGAGACTGCAGCTCCCCTGGAGGCTCTGGGTCAGTGTGCGCTCCCCTGCGAGGAAACGAGGCCTGTGGGATGATTCCCCTGCCCAAGAATGGCAAGCAGCCTGCTCCTTCCAGTGAGACGCACGTGTGGTGTGAGAGGCTTGGCAGCAGAGAAGAAGCAAGAGGGGCAGCCAGAGAGGGGATGTGCATGCAGCTTGAAGGCCCCAGATCTCCTCCATCCCCACCAGGGAATGCCGGCTCTGCCCGCCAGGCCCCATTCACAGGAGGGCAGCCAGCCTCAGGATCTGCCCTTTCCCAGCCATGAAACCACACACAGCCCACACGCTGAGCCCTGCCAAGGGTGAACGTTGCTCCCCCGCATGGGCCGAATGGCACGACTGGGTTAGGGCAGAGAAGGCCCTAGGAGGCCTTCAGGGTGCTGGCCCCAGCAAAGCAGTGCTCAGGCAAAGGCACTCTGCTTTCTGGAGGCTGGACGCACACTGGGGTTTCTGCTTGAGGCAGAGAGAGCTCAGCAGGGCGAGCCATGGCTGAAGGCAAAGCAGAGTGTTCTCTGGTGGAGCGATGGCACCCCTGTGCTGGCTGACAAGCATGGGAGAAGCCTCACTCCAAATGAGTTCCAGAGGCCACTTCCAAGCAGGAGGCACTCTGGCTGCACAGGCTCGAGAGTCCTGCTCAGGACTTCCCTCTGGCAACAGAGTGGGTGCCAAGGGCGTGTGGGTGGGAAGGGGGCTCGGAAGCCACAGGGGAGGCTTTGGGCACCCAGTGCTCTCCGATGGAAAACGCTGCAGGCCCCAGCCTCCACGCACTCCTCCAAGGCTTGGCAGTGGGAAAGCTGTCCACAGCCGAAGGCCCGAGCTCCTCCCTCGGGCCGTTCTGCCTGCCAGACCCACACTCCCTCGAAGTGTGTTCCTGAGGCAGTTGGACAGTCGGGGCAGTGGCGGCTCTCCCAGCATGGTGAGCTCTGCCTAGAACATGGCTCTGTGTCCGAGAGGAGTTCCCTGCACCTCAGGCACTGGGGAGAGATTTTGTGCACACAGGAGAGGCCTGGCACACGCAGGGTTTCCCCACGGAAAGCAGTGTGAGAAGGAGCCCCTGCCAGGGAAGCACGGCCCTCTCCCATAGAAGCCCTCCATGCAAACAGGCCGTCATGGACTCGGCTACAGGCCTTTGTGGCTGGAGAGACTGCAGCTCCCCTGGAGGCTCTGGGTCAGTGTGCGCTCCCCTGCGAGGAAACGAGGCGTGTGGGATGATTCCCTGCCCAAGAATGGCAAGCAGCCTGCTCCTTCCAGTGAGACGCACGTGTGGTGTGAGAGGCTTGGCAGCAGAGAAGAAGCAAGAGGGGCAGCCAGAGAGGGGATGTGCATGCAGCTTGAAAGGCCCCAGATCTCCTCCATCCCCACCAGGGAATGCCGGCTCTGCCCGCCAGGCCCCATTCACAGGAGGGCAGCCAGCCTCAGGATCTGCCCTTTCCCAGCCATGAAACCACACACAGCCCACACGCTGAGCCCTGCCAAGGGTGAACGTTGCTCCCCGCATGGGCCGAATGGCACGACTGGGTTAGGGCAGAGAAGGCCCTAGGAGGCCTTCAGGGTGCTGCCCCAGCAAAGCAGTGCTCAGGCAAAGGCACTCTGCTTTCTGGAGGCTGGACGCACACTGGGTTTCTGCTTGAGGCAGAGAGAGCTCAGCAGGGCGAGCCATGGCTGAAGGCAAAGCAGAGTGTTCTCTGGTGGAGCGATGGCACCCTGTGCTGGCTGACAAGCATGGAGAAGCCTCACTCCAAATGAGTTCCAGAGGCCACTTCCAAGCAGGAGGCACTCTGGCTGCACAGGCTCGAGAGTCCTGCTCAGGACTTCCCTCTGGCAACAGAGTGGGTGCCAAGGGCGTGTGGGTGGGAAGGGGCTCGGAAGCCACAGGGCAGGCTTTGGGCACCCAGTGCTCTCCGATGGAAAACGCTGCAGGCCCCAGCCTCCACGCACTCCTCCAAGGCTTGGCAGTGGGAAAGCTGTCCACAGCCGAAGGCCCGAGCTCCTCCCTCGGGCCGTTCTGCCTGCCAGACCCACACTCCCTCGAAGTGTGTGCCTGAGGCAGTTGGACAGTCGGGGCAGTGGCGGCTCTCCCAGCATGGGAGCTCTGCCTAGAACATGGCTCTGTGTCCGAAGAGGATTCCCTGCACCTCAGGCACTGGGGAGAGATTTTGTGCACACAGGAGAGCCCTGGCACACGCAGGGTTTCCCCACGGAAAGCAGTGTGTGAGAAGGAGCCCCTGCCAGGGAAGCACGGCCCTCTCCCATAGAAGCCCTCCATGCAACAGGCCGTCATGGACTCGGCTACAGGCCTTTGTGGCTGGAGAGACTGCAGCTCCCCTGGAGGCTCTGGGTCAGTGTGCGCTCCCCTGCGAGGAAACGAGGCCTGTGGGATGATTCCCTGCCCAAGAATGGCAAGCAGCCA
>NW_026648497.1:0-54960 GCF_030028045.1 Hippopotamus amphibius kiboko | reverse complement strand
TCTTCTATGGGAGAGGGCCATGCTTCCCTGGCAGGGGCTCCTTCTCACACTGCTTTCCGTGGGGAAACCCTGCGTGTGCCAGGGGTCTCCTGTGTGCACAAAATCTCTCCCCAGTGCCTGAGGTGCAGGGAATCCTCTTTGGACACAGAGCACTGTTCTAGGCAGAGCTCCCATGCTGGGAGAGCCGCCACTGCCCCGACTGTCCAACTGCCTCAGGAACACACTGCTAGGGAGTGTGGGTCTGGCAGGCAGAACGGCCCGAGGGAGGAGCTCGGGCCTTCGGCTGTGGACAGCTTTCCCACTGCCAAGCCTTGGAGGAGTGCGTGGAGGCTGGGGCCTGCAGCGTTTTCCATCGGAGAGCACTGGGTGCCCAAAGCCTCCCCTGTGGCTTCCGAGCCCCTTCCCACCCACACGCCCTTGGCACCCACTCTGTTGCCAGAGGGAAGTCCTAAGCAGGACTCTCTAGCTTGTGCAGCCAGAGTGCCTCCTGCTTGGAAGTGGCCTCTGGCTCTCATTTGGAGTGAGGCTTCTCCCATGCTTGTCAGCCAGCACATGGTGCCATCGCTCCACCAGAGAACACTCTGCTTTGCCTTCAGCCATGGCTCGCCCCGCCGAGCTCTCTCTGCCTCAAGCAGAAACCCCAGTGTGTGTCCAGCCTCCAGAAAGCAGAGTGCCTTTGCCTGAGCACTGCTGTGCTGGGGCAGCACCCTGAAGGCCTCCTAGGGCCTTCTCTGCCCTAACCCAGTCGTGCCATTCGGCCCATGCGGGAGCAACGTTCCCCCTTGGCAGGGCTCAGCGTGTGGGCTGTGTGTGGTTTCATGGCTGGGAAAGGGCAGATCCTGAAGCTGGCTGCCCTCCTGTGAATGGGGCCTGGCGGGCAGAGCCGGCATTCCCCGGTGGGGATGGAGGAGATCTGGGGCCTTCAAGCTGCATGCACATCCCCTCTCTGGCTGCCCCTCTTGCTTCTTCTCTGCTGCCAAGCCTCTCACACCGCACGTGCGTCTCACTGGAAGGAGCAGGCTGCTTGCCATTCTTGGGCAGGGAATCATCCCACACGCCTCGTTTCCTCGCAGGGGAGTGCAAACTGACCCAGAGCCTCCAGAGGAGCTGCAGTCTCTCCAGCCACAAAGGCCTGTAGCCGAGTCCATGACGGCCTGTTGCATGGAGGGCTTCTATGGGAGAGGGCCATGCTTCCCTGGCAGGGGCTCCTTCTCACACTGCTTTCCGTGGGGAAACCCTGCGTGTGCCAGGGGTCTCCTGTGTGCACAAAATCTCTCCCCAGTGCCTGAGGTGCAGGGAATCCTCTTTGGACACAGAGCACTGTTCTAGGCAGAGCTCCCATGCTGGGAGAGCCGCCACTGCCCCGACTGTCCAACTGCCTCAGGAACACACTGCTAGGGAGTGTGGGTCTGGCAGGCAGAACGGCCCGAGGGAGGAGCTCGGGCCTTCGGCTGTGGACAGCTTTCCCACTGCCAAGCCTTGGAGGAGTGCGTGGAGGCTGGGGCCTGCAGCGTTTTCCATCGGAGAGCACTGGGTGCCCAAAGCCTCCCCTGTGGCTTCCGAGCCCCTTCCCACCCACACGCCCTTGGCACCCACTCTGTTGCCAGAGGGAAGTCCTAAGCAGGACTCTCTAGCTTGTGCAGCCAGAGTGCCTCCTGCTTGGAAGTGGCCTCTGGCTCTCATTTGGAGTGAGGCTTCTCCATGCTTGTCAGCCAGCACATGGTGCCATCGCTCCACCAGAGAACACTCTGCTTTGCCTTCAGCCATGGCTCGCCCCGCCGAGCTCTCTCTGCCTCAAGCAGAAACCCCAGTGTGTGTCCAGCCTCCAGAAAGCAGAGTGCCTTTGCCTGAGCACTGCTGTGCTGGGGCAGCACCCTGAAGGCCTCCTAGGGCCTTCTCTGCCCTAACCCAGTCGTGCCATTCGGCCCATGCGGGGAGCAACGTTCCCCCTTGGCAGGGCTCAGCGTGTGGGCTGTGTGTGGTTTCATGGCTGGGAAAGGGCAGATCCTGAAGCTGGCTGCCCTCCTGTGAATGGGGCCTGGCGGGCAGAGCCGGCATTCCCCGGTGGGGATGGAGGAGATCTGGGGCCTTCAAGCTGCATGCACATCCCCTCTCTGGCTGCCCCTCTTGCTTCTTCTCTGCTGCCAAGCCTCTCACACCGCACGTGCGTCTCACTGGAAGGAGCAGGCTGCTTGCCATTCTTGGGCAGGGAATCATCCCACACGCCTCGTTTCCTCGCAGGGGAGTGCAAACTGACCCAGAGCCTCCAGAGGAGCTGCAGTCTCTCCAGCCACAAAGGCCTGTAGCCGAGTCCATGACGGCCTGTTGCATGGAGGGCTTCTATGGGAGAGGGCCATGCTTCCCTGGCAGGGGCTCCTTCTCACACTGCTTTCCGTGGGGAAACCCTGCGTGTGCCAGGGGTCTCCTGTGTGCACAAAATCTCTCCCCAGTGCCTGAGGTGCAGGGAATCCTCTTTGGACACAGAGCACTGTTCTAGGCAGAGCTCCCATGCTGGGAGAGCCGCCACTGCCCCGACTGTCCAACTGCCTCAGGAACACACTGCTAGGGAGTGTGGGTCTGGCAGGCAGAACGGCCCGAGGGAGGAGCTCGGGCCTTCGGCTGTGGACAGCTTTCCCACTGCCAAGCCTTGGAGGAGTGCGTGGAGGCTGGGGCCTGCAGCGTTTTCCATCGGAGAGCACTGGGTGCCCAAAGCCTCCCCTGTGGCTTCCGAGCCCCTTCCCACCCACACGCCCTTGGCACCCACTCTGTTGCCAGAGGGAAGTCCTAAGCAGGACTCTCTAGCTTGTGCAGCCAGAGTGCCTCCTGCTTGGAAGTGGCCTCTGGCTCTCATTTGGAGTGAGGCTTCTCCCATGCTTGTCAGCCAGCACATGGTGCCATCGCTCCACCAGAGAACACTCTGCTTTGCCTTCAGCCATGGCTCGCCCCGCCGAGCTCTCTCTGCCTCAAGCAGAAACCCCAGTGTGTGTCCAGCCTCCAGAAAGCAGAGTGCCTTTGCCTGAGCACTGCTGTGCTGGGGCAGCACCCTGAAGGCCTCCTAGGGCCTTCTCTGCCCTAACCCAGTCGTGCCATTCGGCCCATGCGGGGAGCAACGTTCCCCCTTGGCAGGGCTCAGCGTGTGGGCTGTGTGTGGTTTCATGGCTGGGAAAGGGCAGATCCTGAAGCTGGCTGCCCTCCTGTGAATGGGGCCTGGCGGGCAGAGCCGGCATTCCCCGGTGGGGATGGAGGAGATCTGGGGCCTTCAAGCTGCATGCACATCCCCTCTCTGGCTGCCCCTCTTGCTTCTTCTCTGCTGCCAAGCCTCTCACACCGCACGTGCGTCTCACTGGAAGGAGCAGGCTGCTTGCCATTCTTGGGCAGGGAATCATCCCACACGCCTCGTTTCCTCGCAGGGGAGTGCAAACTGACCCAGAGCCTCCAGAGGAGCTGCAGTCTCTCCAGCCACAAAGGCCTGTAGCCGAGTCCATGACGGCCTGTTGCATGGAGGGCTTCTATGGGAGAGGGCCATGCTTCCCTGGCAGGGGCTCCTTCTCACACTGCTTTCCGTGGGGAAACCCTGCGTGTGCCAGGGGTCTCCTGTGTGCACAAAATCTCTCCCCAGTGCCTGAGGTGCAGGGAATCCTCTTTGGACACAGAGCACTGTTCTAGGCAGAGCTCCCATGCTGGGAGAGCCGCCACTGCCCCGACTGTCCAACTGCCTCAGGAACACACTGCTAGGGAGTGTGGGTCTGGCAGGCAGAACGGCCCGAGGGAGGAGCTCGGGCCTTCGGCTGTGGACAGCTTTCCCACTGCCAAGCCTTGGAGGAGTGCGTGGAGGCTGGGGCCTGCAGCGTTTTCCATCGGAGAGCACTGGGTGCCCAAAGCCTCCCCTGTGGCTTCCGAGCCCCTTCCCACCCACACGCCCTTGGCACCCACTCTGTTGCCAGAGGGAAGTCCTAAGCAGGACTCTCTAGCTTGTGCAGCCAGAGTGCCTCCTGCTTGGAAGTGGCCTCTGGCTCTCATTTGGAGTGAGGCTTCTCCCATGCTTGTCAGCCAGCACATGGTGCCATCGCTCCACCAGAGAACACTCTGCTTTGCCTTCAGCCATGGCTCGCCCCGCCGAGCTCTCTCTGCCTCAAGCAGAAACCCCAGTGTGTGTCCAGCCTCCAGAAAGCAGAGTGCCTTTGCCTGAGCACTGCTGTGCTGGGGCAGCACCCTGAAGGCCTCCTAGGGCCTTCTCTGCCCTAACCCAGTCGTGCCATTCGGCCCATGCGGGGAGCAACGTTCCCCCTTGGCAGGGCTCAGCGTGTGGGCTGTGTGTGGTTTCATGGCTGGGAAAGGGCAGATCCTGAAGCTGGCTGCCCTCCTGTGAATGGGGCCTGGCGGGCAGAGCCGGCATTCCCCGGTGGGGATGGAGGAGATCTGGGGCCTTCAAGCTGCATGCACATCCCCTCTCTGGCTGCCCCTCTTGCTTCTTCTCTGCTGCCAAGCCTCTCACACCGCACGTGCGTCTCACTGGAAGGAGCAGGCTGCTTGCCATTCTTGGGCAGGGAATCATCCCACACGCCTCGTTTCCTCGCAGGGGAGTGCAAACTGACCCAGAGCCTCCAGAGGAGCTGCAGTCTCTCCAGCCACAAAGGCCTGTAGCCGAGTCCATGACGGCCTGTTGCATGGAGGGCTTCTATGGGAGAGGGCCATGCTTCCCTGGCAGGGGCTCCTTCTCACACTGCTTTCCGTGGGGAAACCCTGCGTGTGCCAGGGGTCTCCTGTGTGCACAAAATCTCTCCCCAGTGCCTGAGGTGCAGGGAATCCTCTTTGGACACAGAGCACTGTTCTAGGCAGAGCTCCCATGCTGGGAGAGCCGCCACTGCCCCGACTGTCCAACTGCCTCAGGAACACACTGCTAGGGAGTGTGGGTCTGGCAGGCAGAACGGCCCGAGGGAGGAGCTCGGGCCTTCGGCTGTGGACAGCTTTCCCACTGCCAAGCCTTGGAGGAGTGCGTGGAGGCTGGGGCCTGCAGCGTTTTCCATCGGAGAGCACTGGGTGCCCAAAGCCTCCCCTGTGGCTTCCGAGCCCCTTCCCACCCACACGCCCTTGGCACCCACTCTGTTGCCAGAGGGAAGTCCTAAGCAGGACTCTCTAGCTTGTGCAGCCAGAGTGCCTCCTGCTTGGAAGTGGCCTCTGGCTCTCATTTGGAGTGAGGCTTCTCCCATGCTTGTCAGCCAGCACATGGTGCCATCGCTCCACCAGAGAACACTCTGCTTTGCCTTCAGCCATGGCTCGCCCCGCCGAGCTCTCTCTGCCTCAAGCAGAAACCCCAGTGTGTGTCCAGCCTCCAGAAAGCAGAGTGCCTTTGCCTGAGCACTGCTGTGCTGGGGCAGCACCCTGAAGGCCTCCTAGGGCCTTCTCTGCCCTAACCCAGTCGTGCCATTCGGCCCATGCGGGGAGCAACGTTCCCCCTTGGCAGGGCTCAGCGTGTGGGCTGTGTGTGGTTTCATGGCTGGGAAAGGGCAGATCCTGAAGCTGGCTGCCCTCCTGTGAATGGGGCCTGGCGGGCAGAGCCGGCATTCCCCGGTGGGGATGGAGGAGATCTGGGGCCTTCAAGCTGCATGCACATCCCCTCTCTGGCTGCCCCTCTTGCTTCTTCTCTGCTGCCAAGCCTCTCACACCGCACGTGCGTCTCACTGGAAGGAGCAGGCTGCTTGCCATTCTTGGGCAGGGAATCATCCCACACGCCTCGTTTCCTCGCAGGGAGTGCAAACTGACCCAGAGCCTCCAGAGGAGCTGCAGTCTCTCCAGCCACAAAGGCCTGTAGCCGAGTCCATGACGGCCTGTTGCATGGAGGGCTTCTATGGGAGAGGGCCATGCTTCCCTGGCAGGGGCTCCTTCTCACACTGCTTTCCGTGGGGAAACCCTGCGTGTGCCAGGGGTCTCCTGTGTGCACAAAATCTCTCCCCAGTGCCTGAGGTGCAGGGAATCCTCTTTGGACACAGAGCACTGTTCTAGGCAGAGCTCCCATGCTGGGAGAGCCGCCACTGCCCCGACTGTCCAACTGCCTCAGGAACACACTGCTAGGGAGTGTGGGTCTGGCAGGCAGAACGGCCCGAGGGAGGAGCTCGGGCCTTCGGCTGTGGACAGCTTTCCCACTGCCAAGCCTTGGAGGAGTGCGTGGAGGCTGGGGCCTGCAGCGTTTTCCATCGGAGAGCACTGGGTGCCCAAAGCCTCCCCTGTGGCTTCCGAGCCCCTTCCCACCCACACGCCCTTGGCACCCACTCTGTTGCCAGAGGGAAGTCCTAAGCAGGACTCTCTAGCTTGTGCAGCCAGAGTGCCTCCTGCTTGGAAGTGGCCTCTGGCTCTCATTTGGAGTGAGGCTTCTCCCATGCTTGTCAGCCAGCACATGGTGCCATCGCTCCACCAGAGAACACTCTGCTTTGCCTTCAGCCATGGCTCGCCCCGCCGAGCTCTCTCTGCCTCAAGCAGAAACCCCAGTGTGTGTCCAGCCTCCAGAAAGCAGAGTGCCTTTGCCTGAGCACTGCTGTGCTGGGGCAGCACCCTGAAGGCCTCCTAGGGCCTTCTCTGCCCTAACCCAGTCGTGCCATTCGGCCCATGCGGGGAGCAACGTTCCCCTTGGCAGGGCTCAGCGTGTGGGCTGTGTGTGGTTTCATGGCTGGGAAAGGGCAGATCCTGAAGCTGGCTGCCCTCCTGTGAATGGGGCCTGGCGGGCAGAGCCGGCATTCCCCGGTGGGGATGGAGGAGATCTGGGGCCTTCAAGCTGCATGCACATCCCCTCTCTGGCTGCCCCTCTTGCTTCTTCTCTGCTGCCAAGCCTCTCACACCGCACGTGCGTCTCACTGGAAGGAGCAGGCTGCTTGCCATTCTTGGGCAGGGAATCATCCCACATGCCTCGTTTCCTCGCAGGGGAGTGCAAACTGACCCAGAGCCTCCAGAGGAGCTGCAGTCTCTCCAGCCACAAAGGCCTGTAGCCGAGTCCATGACGGCCTGTTGCATGGAGGGCTTCTATGGGAGAGGGCCATGCTTCCCTGGCAGGGGCTCCTTCTCACACTGCTTTCCGTGGGGAAACCCTGCGTGTGCCAGGGGTCTCCTGTGTGCACAAAATCTCTCCCCAGTGCCTGAGGTGCAGGGAATCCTCTTTGGACACAGAGCACTGTTCTAGGCAGAGCTCCCATGCTGGGAGAGCCGCCACTGCCCCGACTGTCCAACTGCCTCAGGAACACACTGCTAGGGAGTGTGGGTCTGGCAGGCAGAACGGCCCGAGGGAGGAGCTCGGGCCTTCGGCTGTGGACAGCTTTCCCACTGCCAAGCCTTGGAGGAGTGCGTGGAGGCTGGGGCCTGCAGCGTTTTCCATCGGAGAGCACTGGGTGCCCAAAGCCTCCCCTGTGGCTTCCGAGCCCCTTCCCACCCACACGCCCTTGGCACCCACTCTGTTGCCAGAGGGAAGTCCTAAGCAGGACTCTCTAGCTTGTGCAGCCAGAGTGCCTCCTGCTTGGAAGTGGCCTCTGGCTCTCATTTGGAGTGAGGCTTCTCCCATGCTTGTCAGCCAGCACATGGTGCCATCGCTCCACCAGAGAACACTCTGCTTTGCCTTCAGCCATGGCTCGCCCCGCCGAGCTCTCTCTGCCTCAAGCAGAAACCCCAGTGTGTGTCCAGCCTCCAGAAAGCAGAGTGCCTTTGCCTGAGCACTGCTGTGCTGGGGCAGCACCCTGAAGGCCTCCTAGGGCCTTCTCTGCCCTAACCCAGTCGTGCCATTCGGCCCATGCGGGGAGCAACGTTCCCCCTTGGCAGGGCTCAGCGTGTGGGCTGTGTGTGGTTTCATGGCTGGGAAAGGGCAGATCCTGAAGCTGGCTGCCCTCCTGTGAATGGGGCCTGGCGGGCAGAGCCGGCATTCCCCGGTGGGGATGGAGGAGATCTGGGGCCTTCAAGCTGCATGCACATCCCCTCTCTGGCTGCCCCTCTTGCTTCTTCTCTGCTGCCAAGCCTCTCACACCGCACGTGCGTCTCACTGGAAGGAGCAGGCTGCTTGCCATTCTTGGGCAGGGAATCATCCCACACGCCTCGTTTCCTCGCAGGGGAGTGCAAACTGACCCAGAGCCTCCAGAGGAGCTGCAGTCTCTCCAGCCACAAAGGCCTGTAGCCGAGTCCATGACGGCCTGTTGCATGGAGGGCTTCTATGGGAGAGGGCCATGCTTCCCTGGCAGGGGCTCCTTCTCACACTGCTTTCCGTGGGGAAACCCTGCGTGTGCCAGGGGTCTCCTGTGTGCACAAAATCTCTCCCCAGTGCCTGAGGTGCAGGGAATCCTCTTTGGACACAGAGCACTGTTCTAGGCAGAGCTCCCATGCTGGGAGAGCCGCCACTGCCCCGACTGTCCAACTGCCTCAGGAACACACTGCTAGGGAGTGTGGGTCTGGCAGGCAGAACGGCCCGAGGGAGGAGCTCGGGCCTTCGGCTGTGGACAGCTTTCCCACTGCCAAGCCTTGGAGGAGTGCGTGGAGGCTGGGGCCTGCAGCGTTTTCCATCGGAGAGCACTGGGTGCCCAAAGCCTCCCCTGTGGCTTCCGAGCCCCTTCCCACCCACACGCCCTTGGCACCCACTCTGTTGCCAGAGGGAAGTCCTAAGCAGGACTCTCTAGCTTGTGCAGCCAGAGTGCCTCCTGCTTGGAAGTGGCCTCTGGCTCTCATTTGGAGTGAGGCTTCTCCCATGCTTGTCAGCCAGCACATGGTGCCATCGCTCCACCAGAGAACACTCTGCTTTGCCTTCAGCCATGGCTCGCCCCGCCGAGCTCTCTCTGCCTCAAGCAGAAACCCCAGTGTGTGTCCAGCCTCCAGAAAGCAGAGTGCCTTTGCCTGAGCACTGCTGTGCTGGGGCAGCACCCTGAAGGCCTCCTAGGGCCTTCTCTGCCCTAACCCAGTCGTGCCATTCGGCCCATGCGGGGAGCAACGTTCCCCCTTGGCAGGGCTCAGCGTGTGGGCTGTGTGTGGTTTCATGGCTGGGAAAGGGCAGATCCTGAAGCTGGCTGCCCTCCTGTGAATGGGGCCTGGCGGGCAGAGCCGGCATTCCCCGGTGGGGATGGAGGAGATCTGGGGCCTTCAAGCTGCATGCACATCCCCTCTCTGGCTGCCCCTCTTGCTTCTTCTCTGCTGCCAAGCCTCTCACACCGCACGTGCGTCTCACTGGAAGGAGCAGGCTGCTTGCCATTCTTGGGCAGGGAATCATCCCACACGCCTCGTTTCCTCGCAGGGGAGTGCAAACTGACCCAGAGCCTCCAGAGGAGCTGCAGTCTCTCCAGCCACAAAGGCCTGTAGCCGAGTCCATGACGGCCTGTTGCATGGAGGGCTTCTATGGGAGAGGGCCATGCTTCCCTGGCAGGGGCTCCTTCTCACACTGCTTTCCGTGGGGAAACCCTGCGTGTGCCAGGGGTCTCCTGTGTGCACAAAATCTCTCCCCAGTGCCTGAGGTGCAGGGAATCCTCTTTGGACACAGAGCACTGTTCTAGGCAGAGCTCCCATGCTGGGAGAGCCGCCACTGCCCCGACTGTCCAACTGCCTCAGGAACACACTGCTAGGGAGTGTGGGTCTGGCAGGCAGAACGGCCCGAGGGAGGAGCTCGGGCCTTCGGCTGTGGACAGCTTTCCCACTGCCAAGCCTTGGAGGAGTGCGTGGAGGCTGGGGCCTGCAGCGTTTTCCATCGGAGAGCACTGGGTGCCCAAAGCCTCCCCTGTGGCTTCCGAGCCCCTTCCCACCCACACGCCCTTGGCACCCACTCTGTTGCCAGAGGGAAGTCCTAAGCAGGACTCTCTAGCTTGTGCAGCCAGAGTGCCTCCTGCTTGGAAGTGGCCTCTGGCTCTCATTTGGAGTGAGGCTTCTCCCATGCTTGTCAGCCAGCACATGGTGCCATCGCTCCACCAGAGAACACTCTGCTTTGCCTTCAGCCATGGCTCGCCCCGCCGAGCTCTCTCTGCCTCAAGCAGAAACCCCAGTGTGTGTCCAGCCTCCAGAAAGCAGAGTGCCTTTGCCTGAGCACTGCTGTGCTGGGGCAGCACCCTGAAGGCCTCCTAGGGCCTTCTCTGCCCTAACCCAGTCGTGCCATTCGGCCCATGCGGGGAGCAACGTTCCCCCTTGGCAGGGCTCAGCGTGTGGGCTGTGTGTGGTTTCATGGCTGGGAAAGGGCAGATCCTGAAGCTGGCTGCCCTCCTGTGACTGGGGCCTGGCGGGCAGAGCCGGCATTCCCCGGTGGGGATGGAGGAGATCTGGGGCCTTCAAGCTGCATGCACATCCCCTCTCTGGCTGCCCCTCTTGCTTCTTCTCTGCTGCCAAGCCTCTCACACCGCACGTGCGTCTCACTGGAAGGAGCAGGCTGCTTGCCATTCTTGGGCAGGGAATCATCCCACACGCCTCGTTTCCTCGCAGGGGAGTGCAAACTGACCCAGAGCCTCCAGAGGAGCTGCAGTCTCTCCAGCCACAAAGGCCTGTAGCCGAGTCCATGACGGCCTGTTGCATGGAGGGCTTCTATGGGAGAGGGCCATGCTTCCCTGGCAGGGGCTCCTTCTCACACTGCTTTCCGTGGGGAAACCCTGCGTGTGCCAGGGGTCTCCTGTGTGCACAAAATCTCTCCCCAGTGCCTGAGGTGCAGGGAATCCTCTTTGGACACAGAGCACTGTTCTAGGCAGAGCTCCCATGCTGGGAGAGCCGCCACTGCCCCGACTGTCCAACTGCCTCAGGAACACACTGCTAGGGAGTGTGGGTCTGGCAGGCAGAACGGCCCGAGGGAGGAGCTCGGGCCTTCGGCTGTGGACAGCTTTCCCACTGCCAAGCCTTGGAGGAGTGCGTGGAGGCTGGGGCCTGCAGCGTTTTCCATCGGAGAGCACTGGGTGCCCAAAGCCTCCCCTGTGGCTTCCGAGCCCCTTCCCACCCACACGCCCTTGGCACCCACTCTGTTGCCAGAGGGAAGTCCTAAGCAGGACTCTCTAGCTTGTGCAGCCAGAGTGCCTCCTGCTTGGAAGTGGCCTCTGGCTCTCATTTGGAGTGAGGCTTCTCCCATGCTTGTCAGCCAGCACATGGTGCCATCGCTCCACCAGAGAACACTCTGCTTTGCCTTCAGCCATGGCTCGCCCCGCCGAGCTCTCTCTGCCTCAAGCAGAAACCCCAGTGTGTGTCCAGCCTCCAGAAAGCAGAGTGCCTTTGCCTGAGCACTGCTGTGCTGGGGCAGCACCCTGAAGGCCTCCTAGGGCCTTCTCTGCCCTAACCCAGTCGTGCCATTCGGCCCATGCGGGGAGCAACGTTCCCCCTTGGCAGGGCTCAGCGTGTGGGCTGTGTGTGGTTTCATGGCTGGGAAAGGGCAGATCCTGAAGCTGGCTGCCCTCCTGTGAATGGGGCCTGGCGGGCAGAGCCGGCATTCCCCGGTGGGGATGGAGGAGATCTGGGGCCTTCAAGCTGCATGCACATCCCCTCTCTGGCTGCCCCTCTTGCTTCTTCTCTGCTGCCAAGCCTCTCACACCGCACGTGCGTCTCACTGGAAGGAGCAGGCTGCTTGCCATTCTTGGGCAGGGAATCATCCCACACGCCTCGTTTCCTCGCAGGGGAGTGCAAACTGACCCAGAGCCTCCAGAGGAGCTGCAGTCTCTCCAGCCACAAAGGCCTGTAGCCGAGTCCATGACGGCCTGTTGCATGGAGGGCTTCTATGGGAGAGGGCCATGCTTCCCTGGCAGGGGCTCCTTCTCACACTGCTTTCCGTGGGGAAACCCTGCGTGTGCCAGGGGTCTCCTGTGTGCACAAAATCTCTCCCCAGTGCCTGAGGTGCAGGGAATCCTCTTTGGACACAGAGCACTGTTCTAGGCAGAGCTCCCATGCTGGGAGAGCCGCCACTGCCCCGACTGTCCAACTGCCTCAGGAACACACTGCTAGGGAGTGTGGGTCTGGCAGGCAGAACGGCCCGAGGGAGGAGCTCGGGCCTTCGGCTGTGGACAGCTTTCCCACTGCCAAGCCTTGGAGGAGTGCGTGGAGGCTGGGGCCTGCAGCGTTTTCCATCGGAGAGCACTGGGTGCCCAAAGCCTCCCCTGTGGCTTCCGAGCCCCTTCCCACCCACACGCCCTTGGCACCCACTCTGTTGCCAGAGGGAAGTCCTAAGCAGGACTCTCTAGCTTGTGCAGCCAGAGTGCCTCCTGCTTGGAAGTGGCCTCTGGCTCTCATTTGGAGTGAGGCTTCTCCCATGCTTGTCAGCCAGCACATGGTGCCATCGCTCCACCAGAGAACACTCTGCTTTGCCTTCAGCCATGGCTCGCCCCGCCGAGCTCTCTCTGCCTCAAGCAGAAACCCCAGTGTGTGTCCAGCCTCCAGAAAGCAGAGTGCCTTTGCCTGAGCACTGCTGTGCTGGGGCAGCACCCTGAAGGCCTCCTAGGGCCTTCTCTGCCCTAACCCAGTCGTGCCATTCGGCCCATGCGGGGAGCAACGTTCCCCCTTGGCAGGGCTCAGCGTGTGGGCTGTGTGTGGTTTCATGGCTGGGAAAGGGCAGATCCTGAAGCTGGCTGCCCTCCTGTGAATGGGGCCTGGCGGGCAGAGCCGGCATTCCCCGGTGGGGATGGAGGAGATCTGGGGCCTTCAAGCTGCATGCACATCCCCTCTCTGGCTGCCCCTCTTGCTTCTTCTCTGCTGCCAAGCCTCTCACACCGCACGTGCGTCTCACTGGAAGGAGCAGGCTGCTTGCCATTCTTGGGCAGGGAATCATCCCACACGCCTCGTTTCCTCGCAGGGGAGTGCAAACTGACCCAGAGCCTCCAGAGGAGCTGCAGTCTCTCCAGCCACAAAGGCCTGTAGCCGAGTCCATGACGGCCTGTTGCATGGAGGGCTTCTATGGGAGAGGGCCATGCTTCCCTGGCAGGGGCTCCTTCTCACACTGCTTTCCGTGGGGAAACCCTGCGTGTGCCAGGGGTCTCCTGTGTGCACAAAATCTCTCCCCAGTGCCTGAGGTGCAGGGAATCCTCTTTGGACACAGAGCACTGTTCTAGGCAGAGCTCCCATGCTGGGAGAGCCGCCACTGCCCCGACTGTCCAACTGCCTCAGGAACACACTGCTAGGGAGTGTGGGTCTGGCAGGCAGAACGGCCCGAGGGAGGAGCTCGGGCCTTCGGCTGTGGACAGCTTTCCCACTGCCAAGCCTTGGAGGAGTGCGTGGAGGCTGGGGCCTGCAGCGTTTTCCATCGGAGAGCACTGGGTGCCCAAAGCCTCCCCTGTGGCTTCCGAGCCCCTTCCCACCCACACGCCCTTGGCACCCACTCTGTTGCCAGAGGGAAGTCCTAAGCAGGACTCTCTAGCTTGTGCAGCCAGAGTGCCTCCTGCTTGGAAGTGGCCTCTGGCTCTCATTTGGAGTGAGGCTTCTCCCATGCTTGTCAGCCAGCACAGGGTGCCATCGCTCCACCAGAGAACACTCTGCTTTGCCTTCAGCCATGGCTCGCCCCGCCGAGCTCTCTCTGCCTCAAGCAGAAACCCCAGTGTGTGTCCAGCCTCCAGAAAGCAGAGTGCCTTTGCCTGAGCACTGCTGTGCTGGGGCAGCACCCTGAAGGCCTCCTAGGGCCTTCTCTGCCCTAACCCAGTCGTGCCATTCGGCCCATGCGGGGAGCAACGTTCCCCCTTGGCAGGGCTCAGCGTGTGGGCTGTGTGTGGTTTCATGGCTGGGAAAGGGCAGATCCTGAAGCTGGCTGCCCTCCTGTGACTGGGGCCTGGCGGGCAGAGCCGGCATTCCCCGGTGGGGATGGAGGAGATCTGGGGCCTTCAAGCTGCATGCACATCCCCTCTCTGGCTGCCCCTCTTGCTTCTTCTCTGCTGCCAAGCCTCTCACACCGCACGTGCGTCTCACTGGAAGGAGCAGGCTGCTTGCCATTCTTGGGCAGGGAATCATCCCACACGCCTCGTTTCCTCGCAGGGGAGTGCAAACTGACCCAGAGCCTCCAGAGGAGCTGCAGTCTCTCCAGCCACAAAGGCCTGTAGCCGAGTCCATGACGGCCTGTTGCATGGAGGGCTTCTATGGGAGAGGGCCATGCTTCCCTGGCAGGGGCTCCTTCTCACACTGCTTTCCGTGGGGAAACCCTGCGTGTGCCAGGGGTCTCCTGTGTGCACAAAATCTCTCCCCAGTGCCTGAGGTGCAGGGAATCCTCTTTGGACACAGAGCACTGTTCTAGGCAGAGCTCCCATGCTGGGAGAGCCGCCACTGCCCCGACTGTCCAACTGCCTCAGGAACACACTGCTAGGGAGTGTGGGTCTGGCAGGCAGAACGGCCCGAGGGAGGAGCTCGGGCCTTCGGCTGTGGACAGCTTTCCCACTGCCAAGCCTTGGAGGAGTGCGTGGAGGCTGGGGCCTGCAGCGTTTTCCATCGGAGAGCACTGGGTGCCCAAAGCCTCCCCTGTGGCTTCCGAGCCCCTTCCCACCCACACGCCCTTGGCACCCACTCTGTTGCCAGAGGGAAGTCCTAAGCAGGACTCTCTAGCTTGTGCAGCCAGAGTGCCTCCTGCTTGGAAGTGGCCTCTGGCTCTCATTTGGAGTGAGGCTTCTCCCATGCTTGCCAGCCAGCACAGGGTGCCATCGCTCCACCAGAGAACACTCTGCTTTGCCTTCAGCCATGGCTCGCCCCGCCGAGCTCTCTCTGCCTCAAGCAGAAACCCCAGTGTGTGTCCAGCCTCCAGAAAGCAGAGTGCCTTTGCCTGAGCACTGCTGTGCTGGGGCAGCACCCTGAAGGCCTCCTAGGGCCTTCTCTGCCCTAACCCAGTCGTGCCATTCGGCCCATGCGGGGAGCAACGTTCCCCCTTGGCAGGGCTCAGCGTGTGGGCTGTGTGTGGTTTCATGGCTGGGAAAGGGCAGATCCTGAAGCTGGCTGCCCTCCTGTGACTGGGGCCTGGCGGGCAGAGCCGGCATTCCCCGGTGGGGATGGAGGAGATCTGGGGCCTTCAAGCTGCATGCACATCCCCTCTCTGGCTGCCCCTCTTGCTTCTTCTCTGCTGCCAAGCCTCTCACACCGCACGTGCGTCTCACTGGAAGGAGCAGGCTGCTTGCCATTCTTGGGCAGGGAATCATCCCACACGCCTCGTTTCCTCGCAGGGGAGTGCAAACTGACCCAGAGCCTCCAGAGGAGCTGCAGTCTCTCCAGCCACAAAGGCCTGTAGCCGAGTCCATGACGGCCTGTTGCATGGAGGGCTTCTATGGGAGAGGGCCATGCTTCCCTGGCAGGGGCTCCTTCTCACACTGCTTTCCGTGGGGAAACCCTGCGTGTGCCAGGGGTCTCCTGTGTGCACAAAATCTCTCCCCAGTGCCTGAGGTGCAGGGAATCCTCTTTGGACACAGAGCACTGTTCTAGGCAGAGCTCCCATGCTGGGAGAGCCGCCACTGCCCCGACTGTCCAACTGCCTCAGGAACACACTGCTAGGGAGTGTGGGTCTGGCAGGCAGAACGGCCCGAGGGAGGAGCTCGGGCCTTCGGCTGTGGACAGCTTTCCCACTGCCAAGCCTTGGAGGAGTGCGTGGAGGCTGGGGCCTGCAGCGTTTTCCATCGGAGAGCACTGGGTGCCCAAAGCCTCCCCTGTGGCTTCCGAGCCCCTTCCCACCCACACGCCCTTGGCACCCACTCTGTTGCCAGAGGGAAGTCCTAAGCAGGACTCTCTAGCTTGTGCAGCCAGAGTGCCTCCTGCTTGGAAGTGGCCTCTGGCTCTCATTTGGAGTGAGGCTTCTCCCATGCTTGTCAGCCAGCACATGGTGCCATCGCTCCACCAGAGAACACTCTGCTTTGCCTTCAGCCATGGCTCGCCCCGCCGAGCTCTCTCTGCCTCAAGCAGAAACCCCAGTGTGTGTCCAGCCTCCAGAAAGCAGAGTGCCTTTGCCTGAGCACTGCTGTGCTGGGGCAGCACCCTGAAGGCCTCCTAGGGCCTTCTCTGCCCTAACCCAGTCGTGCCATTCGGCCCATGCGGGGAGCAACGTTCCCCCTTGGCAGGGCTCAGCGTGTGGGCTGTGTGTGGTTTCATGGCTGGGAAAGGGCAGATCCTGAAGCTGGCTGCCCTCCTGTGAATGGGGCCTGGCGGGCAGAGCCGGCATTCCCCGGTGGGGATGGAGGAGATCTGGGGCCTTCAAGCTGCATGCACATCCCCTCTCTGGCTGCCCCTCTTGCTTCTTCTCTGCTGCCAAGCCTCTCACACCGCACGTGCGTCTCACTGGAAGGAGCAGGCTGCTTGCCATTCTTGGGCAGGGAATCATCCCACACGCCTCGTTTCCTCGCAGGGGAGTGCAAACTGACCCAGAGCCTCCAGAGGAGCTGCAGTCTCTCCAGCCACAAAGGCCTGTAGCCGAGTCCATGACGGCCTGTTGCATGGAGGGCTTCTATGGGAGAGGGCCATGCTTCCCTGGCAGGGGCTCCTTCTCACACTGCTTTCCGTGGGGAAACCCTGCGTGTGCCAGGGGTCTCCTGTGTGCACAAAATCTCTCCCCAGTGCCTGAGGTGCAGGGAATCCTCTTTGGACACAGAGCACTGTTCTAGGCAGAGCTCCCATGCTGGGAGAGCCGCCACTGCCCCGACTGTCCAACTGCCTCAGGAACACACTGCTAGGGAGTGTGGGTCTGGCAGGCAGAACGGCCCGAGGGAGGAGCTCGGGCCTTCGGCTGTGGACAGCTTTCCCACTGCCAAGCCTTGGAGGAGTGCGTGGAGGCTGGGGCCTGCAGCGTTTTCCATCGGAGAGCACTGGGTGCCCAAAGCCTCCCCTGTGGCTTCCGAGCCCCTTCCCACCCACACGCCCTTGGCACCCACTCTGTTGCCAGAGGGAAGTCCTAAGCAGGACTCTCTAGCTTGTGCAGCCAGAGTGCCTCCTGCTTGGAAGTGGCCTCTGGCTCTCATTTGGAGTGAGGCTTCTCCCATGCTTGTCAGCCAGCACATGGTGCCATCGCTCCACCAGAGAACACTCTGCTTTGCCTTCAGCCATGGCTCGCCCCGCCGAGCTCTCTCTGCCTCAAGCAGAAACCCCAGTGTGTGTCCAGCCTCCAGAAAGCAGAGTGCCTTTGCCTGAGCACTGCTGTGCTGGGGCAGCACCCTGAAGGCCTCCTAGGGCCTTCTCTGCCCTAACCCAGTCGTGCCATTCGGCCCATGCGGGGAGCAACGTTCCCCCTTGGCAGGGCTCAGCGTGTGGGCTGTGTGTGGTTTCATGGCTGGGAAAGGGCAGATCCTGAAGCTGGCTGCCCTCCTGTGAATGGGGCCTGGCGGGCAGAGCCGGCATTCCCCGGTGGGGATGGAGGAGATCTGGGGCCTTCAAGCTGCATGCACATCCCCTCTCTGGCTGCCCCTCTTGCTTCTTCTCTGCTGCCAAGCCTCTCACACCGCACGTGCGTCTCACTGGAAGGAGCAGGCTGCTTGCCATTCTTGGGCAGGGAATCATCCCACACGCCTCGTTTCCTCGCAGGGGAGTGCAAACTGACCCAGAGCCTCCAGAGGAGCTGCAGTCTCTCCAGCCACAAAGGCCTGTAGCCGAGTCCATGACGGCCTGTTGCATGGAGGGCTTCTATGGGAGAGGGCCATGCTTCCCTGGCAGGGGCTCCTTCTCACACTGCTTTCCGTGGGGAAACCCTGCGTGTGCCAGGGGTCTCCTGTGTGCACAAAATCTCTCCCCAGTGCCTGAGGTGCAGGGAATCCTCTTTGGACACAGAGCACTGTTCTAGGCAGAGCTCCCATGCTGGGAGAGCCGCCACTGCCCCGACTGTCCAACTGCCTCAGGAACACACTGCTAGGGAGTGTGGGTCTGGCAGGCAGAACGGCCCGAGGGAGGAGCTCGGGCCTTCGGCTGTGGACAGCTTTCCCACTGCCAAGCCTTGGAGGAGTGCGTGGAGGCTGGGGCCTGCAGCGTTTTCCATCGGAGAGCACTGGGTGCCCAAAGCCTCCCCTGTGGCTTCCGAGCCCCTTCCCACCCACACGCCCTTGGCACCCACTCTGTTGCCAGAGGGAAGTCCTAAGCAGGACTCTCTAGCTTGTGCAGCCAGAGTGCCTCCTGCTTGGAAGTGGCCTCTGGCTCTCATTTGGAGTGAGGCTTCTCCCATGCTTGTCAGCCAGCACATGGTGCCATCGCTCCACCAGAGAACACTCTGCTTTGCCTTCAGCCATGGCTCGCCCCGCCGAGCTCTCTCTGCCTCAAGCAGAAACCCCAGTGTGTGTCCAGCCTCCAGAAAGCAGAGTGCCTTTGCCTGAGCACTGCTGTGCTGGGGCAGCACCCTGAAGGCCTCCTAGGGCCTTCTCTGCCCTAACCCAGTCGTGCCATTCGGCCCATGCGGGGAGCAACGTTCCCCCTTGGCAGGGCTCAGCGTGTGGGCTGTGTGTGGTTTCATGGCTGGGAAAGGGCAGATCCTGAAGCTGGCTGCCCTCCTGTGACTGGGGCCTGGCGGGCAGAGCCGGCATTCCCCGGTGGGGATGGAGGAGATCTGGGGCCTTCAAGCTGCATGCACATCCCCTCTCTGGCTGCCCCTCTTGCTTCTTCTCTGCTGCCAAGCCTCTCACACCGCACGTGCGTCTCACTGGAAGGAGCAGGCTGCTTGCCATTCTTGGGCAGGGAATCATCCCACACGCCTCGTTTCCTCGCAGGGGAGTGCAAACTGACCCAGAGCCTCCAGAGGAGCTGCAGTCTCTCCAGCCACAAAGGCCTGTAGCCGAGTCCATGACGGCCTGTTGCATGGAGGGCTTCTATGGGAGAGGGCCATGCTTCCCTGGCAGGGGCTCCTTCTCACACTGCTTTCCGTGGGGAAACCCTGCGTGTGCCAGGGGTCTCCTGTGTGCACAAAATCTCTCCCCAGTGCCTGAGGTGCAGGGAATCCTCTTTGGACACAGAGCACTGTTCTAGGCAGAGCTCCCATGCTGGGAGAGCCGCCACTGCCCCGACTGTCCAACTGCCTCAGGAACACACTGCTAGGGAGTGTGGGTCTGGCAGGCAGAACGGCCCGAGGGAGGAGCTCGGGCCTTCGGCTGTGGACAGCTTTCCCACTGCCAAGCCTTGGAGGAGTGCGTGGAGGCTGGGGCCTGCAGCGTTTTCCATCGGAGAGCACTGGGTGCCCAAAGCCTCCCCTGTGGCTTCCGAGCCCCTTCCCACCCACACGCCCTTGGCACCCACTCTGTTGCCAGAGGGAAGTCCTAAGCAGGACTCTCTAGCTTGTGCAGCCAGAGTGCCTCCTGCTTGGAAGTGGCCTCTGGCTCTCATTTGGAGTGAGGCTTCTCCCATGCTTGTCAGCCAGCACATGGTGCCATCGCTCCACCAGAGAACACTCTGCTTTGCCTTCAGCCATGGCTCGCCCCGCCGAGCTCTCTCTGCCTCAAGCAGAAACCCCAGTGTGTGTCCAGCCTCCAGAAAGCAGAGTGCCTTTGCCTGAGCACTGCTGTGCTGGGGCAGCACCCTGAAGGCCTCCTAGGGCCTTCTCTGCCCTAACCCAGTCGTGCCATTCGGCCCATGCGGGGAGCAACGTTCCCCCTTGGCAGGGCTCAGCGTGTGGGCTGTGTGTGGTTTCATGGCTGGGAAAGGGCAGATCCTGAAGCTGGCTGCCCTCCTGTGACTGGGGCCTGGCGGGCAGAGCCGGCATTCCCCGGTGGGGATGGAGGAGATCTGGGGCCTTCAAGCTGCATGCACATCCCCTCTCTGGCTGCCCCTCTTGCTTCTTCTCTGCTGCCAAGCCTCTCACACCGCACGTGCGTCTCACTGGAAGGAGCAGGCTGCTTGCCATTCTTGGGCAGGGAATCATCCCACACGCCTCGTTTCCTCGCAGGGGAGTGCAAACTGACCCAGAGCCTCCAGAGGAGCTGCAGTCTCTCCAGCCACAAAGGCCTGTAGCCGAGTCCATGACGGCCTGTTGCATGGAGGGCTTCTATGGGAGAGGGCCATGCTTCCCTGGCAGGGGCTCCTTCTCACACTGCTTTCCGTGGGGAAACCCTGCGTGTGCCAGGGGTCTCCTGTGTGCACAAAATCTCTCCCCAGTGCCTGAGGTGCAGGGAATCCTCTTTGGACACAGAGCACTGTTCTAGGCAGAGCTCCCATGCTGGGAGAGCCGCCACTGCCCCGACTGTCCAACTGCCTCAGGAACACACTGCTAGGGAGTGTGGGTCTGGCAGGCAGAACGGCCCGAGGGAGGAGCTCGGGCCTTCGGCTGTGGACAGCTTTCCCACTGCCAAGCCTTGGAGGAGTGCGTGGAGGCTGGGGCCTGCAGCGTTTTCCATCGGAGAGCACTGGGTGCCCAAAGCCTCCCCTGTGGCTTCCGAGCCCCTTCCCACCCACACGCCCTTGGCACCCACTCTGTTGCCAGAGGGAAGTCCTAAGCAGGACTCTCTAGCTTGTGCAGCCAGAGTGCCTCCTGCTTGGAAGTGGCCTCTGGCTCTCATTTGGAGTGAGGCTTCTCCCATGCTTGTCAGCCAGCACATGGTGCCATCGCTCCACCAGAGAACACTCTGCTTTGCCTTCAGCCATGGCTCGCCCCGCCGAGCTCTCTCTGCCTCAAGCAGAAACCCCAGTGTGTGTCCAGCCTCCAGAAAGCAGAGTGCCTTTGCCTGAGCACTGCTGTGCTGGGGCAGCACCCTGAAGGCCTCCTAGGGCCTTCTCTGCCCTAACCCAGTCGTGCCATTCGGCCCATGCGGGGAGCAACGTTCCCCCTTGGCAGGGCTCAGCGTGTGGGCTGTGTGTGGTTTCATGGCTGGGAAAGGGCAGATCCTGAAGCTGGCTGCCCTCCTGTGAATGGGGCCTGGCGGGCAGAGCCGGCATTCCCCGGTGGGGATGGAGGAGATCTGGGGCCTTCAAGCTGCATGCACATCCCCTCTCTGGCTGCCCCTCTTGCTTCTTCTCTGCTGCCAAGCCTCTCACACCGCACGTGCGTCTCACTGGAAGGAGCAGGCTGCTTGCCATTCTTGGGCAGGGAATCATCCCACACGCCTCGTTTCCTCGCAGGGGAGTGCAAACTGACCCAGAGCCTCCAGAGGAGCTGCAGTCTCTCCAGCCACAAAGGCCTGTAGCCGAGTCCATGACGGCCTGTTGCATGGAGGGCTTCTATGGGAGAGGGCCATGCTTCCCTGGCAGGGGCTCCTTCTCACACTGCTTTCCGTGGGGAAACCCTGCGTGTGCCAGGGGTCTCCTGTGTGCACAAAATCTCTCCCCAGTGCCTGAGGTGCAGGGAATCCTCTTTGGACACAGAGCACTGTTCTAGGCAGAGCTCCCATGCTGGGAGAGCCGCCACTGCCCCGACTGTCCAACTGCCTCAGGAACACACTGCTAGGGAGTGTGGGTCTGGCAGGCAGAACGGCCCGAGGGAGGAGCTCGGGCCTTCGGCTGTGGACAGCTTTCCCACTGCCAAGCCTTGGAGGAGTGCGTGGAGGCTGGGGCCTGCAGCGTTTTCCATCGGAGAGCACTGGGTGCCCAAAGCCTCCCCTGTGGCTTCCGAGCCCCTTCCCACCCACACGCCCTTGGCACCCACTCTGTTGCCAGAGGGAAGTCCTAAGCAGGACTCTCTAGCTTGTGCAGCCAGAGTGCCTCCTGCTTGGAAGTGGCCTCTGGCTCTCATTTGGAGTGAGGCTTCTCCCATGCTTGTCAGCCAGCACATGGTGCCATCGCTCCACCAGAGAACACTCTGCTTTGCCTTCAGCCATGGCTCGCCCCGCCGAGCTCTCTCTGCCTCAAGCAGAAACCCCAGTGTGTGTCCAGCCTCCAGAAAGCAGAGTGCCTTTGCCTGAGCACTGCTGTGCTGGGGCAGCACCCTGAAGGCCTCCTAGGGCCTTCTCTGCCCTAACCCAGTCGTGCCATTCGGCCCATGCGGGGAGCAACGTTCCCCCTTGGCAGGGCTCAGCGTGTGGGCTGTGTGTGGTTTCATGGCTGGGAAAGGGCAGATCCTGAAGCTGGCTGCCCTCCTGTGAATGGGGCCTGGCGGGCAGAGCCGGCATTCCCCGGTGGGGATGGAGGAGATCTGGGGCCTTCAAGCTGCATGCACATCCCCTCTCTGGCTGCCCCTCTTGCTTCTTCTCTGCTGCCAAGCCTCTCACACCGCACGTGCGTCTCACTGGAAGGAGCAGGCTGCTTGCCATTCTTGGGCAGGGAATCATCCCACACGCCTCGTTTCCTCGCAGGGGAGTGCAAACTGACCCAGAGCCTCCAGAGGAGCTGCAGTCTCTCCAGCCACAAAGGCCTGTAGCCGAGTCCATGACGGCCTGTTGCATGGAGGGCTTCTATGGGAGAGGGCCATGCTTCCCTGGCAGGGGCTCCTTCTCACACTGCTTTCCGTGGGGAAACCCTGCGTGTGCCAGGGGTCTCCTGTGTGCACAAAATCTCTCCCCAGTGCCTGAGGTGCAGGGAATCCTCTTTGGACACAGAGCACTGTTCTAGGCAGAGCTCCCATGCTGGGAGAGCCGCCACTGCCCCGACTGTCCAACTGCCTCAGGAACACACTGCTAGGGAGTGTGGGTCTGGCAGGCAGAACGGCCCGAGGGAGGAGCTCGGGCCTTCGGCTGTGGACAGCTTTCCCACTGCCAAGCCTTGGAGGAGTGCGTGGAGGCTGGGGCCTGCAGCGTTTTCCATCGGAGAGCACTGGGTGCCCAAAGCCTCCCCTGTGGCTTCCGAGCCCCTTCCCACCCACACGCCCTTGGCACCCACTCTGTTGCCAGAGCGAAGTCCTAAGCAGGACTCTCTAGCTTGTGCAGCCAGAGTGCCTCCTGCTTGGAAGTGGCCTCTGGCTCTCATTTGGAGTGAGGCTTCTCCCATGCTTGTCAGCCAGCACATGGTGCCATCGCTCCACCAGAGAACACTCTGCTTTGCCTTCAGCCATGGCTCGCCCCGCCGAGCTCTCTCTGCCTCAAGCAGAAACCCCAGTGTGTGTCCAGCCTCCAGAAAGCAGAGTGCCTTTGCCTGAGCACTGCTGTGCTGGGGCAGCACCCTGAAGGCCTCCTAGGGCCTTCTCTGCCCTAACCCAGTCGTGCCATTCGGCCCATGCGGGGAGCAACGTTCCCCCTTGGCAGGGCTCAGCGTGTGGGCTGTGTGTGGTTTCATGGCTGGGAAAGGGCAGATCCTGAAGCTGGCTGCCCTCCTGTGAATGGGGCCTGGCGGGCAGAGCCGGCATTCCCCGGTGGGGATGGAGGAGATCTGGGGCCTTCAAGCTGCATGCACATCCCCTCTCTGGCTGCCCCTCTTGCTTCTTCTCTGCTGCCAAGCCTCTCACACCGCACGTGCGTCTCACTGGAAGGAGCAGGCTGCTTGCCATTCTTGGGCAGGGAATCATCCCACACGCCTCGTTTCCTCGCAGGGGAGTGCAAACTGACCCAGAGCCTCCAGAGGAGCTGCAGTCTCTCCAGCCACAAAGGCCTGTAGCCGAGTCCATGACGGCCTGTTGCATGGAGGGCTTCTATGGGAGAGGGCCATGCTTCCCTGGCAGGGGCTCCTTCTCACACTGCTTTCCGTGGGGAAACCCTGCGTGTGCCAGGGGTCTCCTGTGTGCACAAAATCTCTCCCCAGTGCCTGAGGTGCAGGGAATCCTCTTTGGACACAGAGCACTGTTCTAGGCAGAGCTCCCATGCTGGGAGAGCCGCCACTGCCCCGACTGTCCAACTGCCTCAGGAACACACTGCTAGGGAGTGTGGGTCTGGCAGGCAGAACGGCCCGAGGGAGGAGCTCGGGCCTTCGGCTGTGGACAGCTTTCCCACTGCCAAGCCTTGGAGGAGTGCGTGGAGGCTGGGGCCTGCAGCGTTTTCCATCGGAGAGCACTGGGTGCCCAAAGCCTCCCCTGTGGCTTCCGAGCCCCTTCCCACCCACACGCCCTTGGCACCCACTCTGTTGCCAGAGGGAAGTCCTAAGCAGGACTCTCTAGCTTGTGCAGCCAGAGTGCCTCCTGCTTGGAAGTGGCCTCTGGCTCTCATTTGGAGTGAGGCTTCTCCCATGCTTGTCAGCCAGCACATGGTGCCATCGCTCCACCAGAGAACACTCTGCTTTGCCTTCAGCCATGGCTCGCCCCGCCGAGCTCTCTCTGCCTCAAGCAGAAACCCCAGTGTGTGTCCAGCCTCCAGAAAGCAGAGTGCCTTTGCCTGAGCACTGCTGTGCTGGGGCAGCACCCTGAAGGCCTCCTAGGGCCTTCTCTGCCCTAACCCAGTCGTGCCATTCGGCCCATGCGGGGAGCAACGTTCCCCCTTGGCAGGGCTCAGCGTGTGGGCTGTGTGTGGTTTCATGGCTGGGAAAGGGCAGATCCTGAAGCTGGCTGCCCTCCTGTGAATGGGGCCTGGCGGGCAGAGCCGGCATTCCCCGGTGGGGATGGAGGAGATCTGGGGCCTTCAAGCTGCATGCACATCCCCTCTCTGGCTGCCCCTCTTGCTTCTTCTCTGCTGCCAAGCCTCTCACACCGCACGTGCGTCTCACTGGAAGGAGCAGGCTGCTTGCCATTCTTGGGCAGGGAATCATCCCACACGCCTCGTTTCCTCGCAGGGGAGTGCAAACTGACCCAGAGCCTCCAGAGGAGCTGCAGTCTCTCCAGCCACAAAGGCCTGTAGCCGAGTCCATGACGGCCTGTTGCATGGAGGGCTTCTATGGGAGAGGGCCATGCTTCCCTGGCAGGGGCTCCTTCTCACACTGCTTTCCGTGGGGAAACCCTGCGTGTGCCAGGGGTCTCCTGTGTGCACAAAATCTCTCCCCAGTGCCTGAGGTGCAGGGAATCCTCTTTGGACACAGAGCACTGTTCTAGGCAGAGCTCCCATGCTGGGAGAGCCGCCACTGCCCCGACTGTCCAACTGCCTCAGGAACACACTGCTAGGGAGTGTGGGTCTGGCAGGCAGAACGGCCCGAGGGAGGAGCTCGGGCCTTCGGCTGTGGACAGCTTTCCCACTGCCAAGCCTTGGAGGAGTGCGTGGAGGCTGGGGCCTGCAGCGTTTTCCATCGGAGAGCACTGGGTGCCCAAAGCCTCCCCTGTGGCTTCCGAGCCCCTTCCCACCCACACGCCCTTGGCACCCACTCTGTTGCCAGAGGGAAGTCCTAAGCAGGACTCTCTAGCTTGTGCAGCCAGTGTGCCTCCTGCTTGGAAGTGGCCTCTGGCTCTCATTTGGAGTGAGGCTTCTCCCATGCTTGTCAGCCAGCACATGGTGCCATCGCTCCACCAGAGAACACTCTGCTTTGCCTTCAGCCATGGCTCGCCCCGCCGAGCTCTCTCTGCCTCAAGCAGAAACCCCAGTGTGTGTCCAGCCTCCAGAAAGCAGAGTGCCTTTGCCTGAGCACTGCTGTGCTGGGGCAGCACCCTGAAGGCCTCCTAGGGCCTTCTCTGCCCTAACCCAGTCGTGCCATTCGGCCCATGCGGGGAGCAACGTTCCCCCTTGGCAGGGCTCAGCGTGTGGGCTGTGTGTGGTTTCATGGCTGGGAAAGGGCAGATCCTGAAGCTGGCTGCCCTCCTGTGAATGGGGCCTGGCGGGCAGAGCCGGCATTCCCCGGTGGGGATGGAGGAGATCTGGGGCCTTCAAGCTGCATGCACATCCCCTCTCTGGCTGCCCCTCTTGCTTCTTCTCTGCTGCCAAGCCTCTCACACCGCACGTGCGTCTCACTGGAAGGAGCAGGCTGCTTGCCATTCTTGGGCAGGGAATCATCCCACACGCCTCGTTTCCTCGCAGGGGAGTGCAAACTGACCCAGAGCCTCCAGAGGAGCTGCAGTCTCTCCAGCCACAAAGGCCTGTAGCCGAGTCCATGACGGCCTGTTGCATGGAGGGCTTCTATGGGAGAGGGCCATGCTTCCCTGGCAGGGGCTCCTTCTCACACTGCTTTCCGTGGGGAAACCCTGCGTGTGCCAGGGGTCTCCTGTGTGCACAAAATCTCTCCCCAGTGCCTGAGGTGCAGGGAATCCTCTTTGGACACAGAGCACTGTTCTAGGCAGAGCTCCCATGCTGGGAGAGCCGCCACTGCCCCGACTGTCCAACTGCCTCAGGAACACACTGCTAGGGAGTGTGGGTCTGGCAGGCAGAACGGCCCGAGGGAGGAGCTCGGGCCTTCGGCTGTGGACAGCTTTCCCACTGCCAAGCCTTGGAGGAGTGCGTGGAGGCTGGGGCCTGCAGCGTTTTCCATCGGAGAGCACTGGGTGCCCAAAGCCTCCCCTGTGGCTTCCGAGCCCCTTCCCACCCACACGCCCTTGGCACCCACTCTGTTGCCAGAGGGAAGTCCTAAGCAGGACTCTCTAGCTTGTGCAGCCAGAGTGCCTCCTGCTTGGAAGTGGCCTCTGGCTCTCATTTGGAGTGAGGCTTCTCCCATGCTTGTCAGCCAGCACATGGTGCCATCGCTCCACCAGAGAACACTCTGCTTTGCCTTCAGCCATGGCTCGCCCCGCCGAGCTCTCTCTGCCTCAAGCAGAAACCCCAGTGTGTGTCCAGCCTCCAGAAAGCAGAGTGCCTTTGCCTGAGCACTGCTGTGCTGGGGCAGCACCCTGAAGGCCTCCTAGGGCCTTCTCTGCCCTAACCCAGTCGTGCCATTCGGCCCATGCGGGGAGCAACGTTCCCCCTTGGCAGGGCTCAGCGTGTGGGCTGTGTGTGGTTTCATGGCTGGGAAAGGGCAGATCCTGAAGCTGGCTGCCCTCCTGTGAATGGGGCCTGGCGGGCAGAGCCGGCATTCCCCGGTGGGGATGGAGGAGATCTGGGGCCTTCAAGCTGCATGCACATCCCCTCTCTGGCTGCCCCTCTTGCTTCTTCTCTGCTGCCAAGCCTCTCACACCGCACGTGCGTCTCACTGGAAGGAGCAGGCTGCTTGCCATTCTTGGGCAGGGAATCATCCCACACGCCTCGTTTCCTCGCAGGGGAGTGCAAACTGACCCAGAGCCTCCAGAGGAGCTGCAGTCTCTCCAGCCACAAAGGCCTGTAGCCGAGTCCATGACGGCCTGTTGCATGGAGGGCTTCTATGGGAGAGGGCCATGCTTCCCTGGCAGGGGCTCCTTCTCACACTGCTTTCCGTGGGGAAACCCTGCGTGTGCCAGGGGTCTCCTGTGTGCACAAAATCTCTCCCCAGTGCCTGAGGTGCAGGGAATCCTCTTTGGACACAGAGCACTGTTCTAGGCAGAGCTCCCATGCTGGGAGAGCCGCCACTGCCCCGACTGTCCAACTGCCTCAGGAACACACTGCTAGGGAGTGTGGGTCTGGCAGGCAGAACGGCCCGAGGGAGGAGCTCGGGCCTTCGGCTGTGGACAGCTTTCCCACTGCCAAGCCTTGGAGGAGTGCGTGGAGGCTGGGGCCTGCAGCGTTTTCCATCGGAGAGCACTGGGTGCCCAAAGCCTCCCCTGTGGCTTCCGAGCCCCTTCCCACCCACACGCCCTTGGCACCCACTCTGTTGCCAGAGGGAAGTCCTAAGCAGGACTCTCTAGCTTGTGCAGCCAGAGTGCCTCCTGCTTGGAAGTGGCCTCTGGCTCTCATTTGGAGTGAGGCTTCTCCCATGCTTGTCAGCCAGCACATGGTGCCATCGCTCCACCAGAGAACACTCTGCTTTGCCTTCAGCCATGGCTCGCCCCGCCGAGCTCTCTCTGCCTCAAGCAGAAACCCCAGTGTGTGTCCAGCCTCCAGAAAGCAGAGTGCCTTTGCCTGAGCACTGCTGTGCTGGGGCAGCACCCTGAAGGCCTCCTAGGGCCTTCTCTGCCCTAACCCAGTCGTGCCATTCGGCCCATGCGGGGAGCAACGTTCCCCCTTGGCAGGGCTCAGCGTGTGGGCTGTGTGTGGTTTCATGGCTGGGAAAGGGCAGATCCTGAAGCTGGCTGCCCTCCTGTGAATGGGGCCTGGCGGGCAGAGCCGGCATTCCCCGGTGGGGATGGAGGAGATCTGGGGCCTTCAAGCTGCATGCACATCCCCTCTCTGGCTGCCCCTCTTGCTTCTTCTCTGCTGCCAAGCCTCTCACACCGCACGTGCGTCTCACTGGAAGGAGCAGGCTGCTTGCCATTCTTGGGCAGGGAATCATCCCACACGCCTCGTTTCCTCGCAGGGGAGTGCAAACTGACCCAGAGCCTCCAGAGGAGCTGCAGTCTCTCCAGCCACAAAGGCCTGTAGCCGAGTCCATGACGGCCTGTTGCATGGAGGGCTTCTATGGGAGAGGGCCATGCTTCCCTGGCAGGGGCTCCTTCTCACACTGCTTTCCGTGGGGAAACCCTGCGTGTGCCAGGGGTCTCCTGTGTGCACAAAATCTCTCCCCAGTGCCTGAGGTGCAGGGAATCCTCTTTGGACACAGAGCACTGTTCTAGGCAGAGCTCCCATGCTGGGAGAGCCGCCACTGCCCCGACTGTCCAACTGCCTCAGGAACACACTGCTAGGGAGTGTGGGTCTGGCAGGCAGAACGGCCCGAGGGAGGAGCTCGGGCCTTCGGCTGTGGACAGCTTTCCCACTGCCAAGCCTTGGAGGAGTGCGTGGAGGCTGGGGCCTGCAGCGTTTTCCATCGGAGAGCACTGGGTGCCCAAAGCCTCCCCTGTGGCTTCCGAGCCCCTTCCCACCCACACGCCCTTGGCACCCACTCTGTTGCCAGAGGGAAGTCCTAAGCAGGACTCTCTAGCTTGTGCAGCCAGAGTGCCTCCTGCTTGGAAGTGGCCTCTGGCTCTCATTTGGAGTGAGGCTTCTCCCATGCTTGTCAGCCAGCACATGGTGCCATCGCTCCACCAGAGAACACTCTGCTTTGCCTTCAGCCATGGCTCGCCCCGCCGAGCTCTCTCTGCCTCAAGCAGAAACCCCAGTGTGTGTCCAGCCTCCAGAAAGCAGAGTGCCTTTGCCTGAGCACTGCTGTGCTGGGGCAGCACCCTGAAGGCCTCCTAGGGCCTTCTCTGCCCTAACCCAGTCGTGCCATTCGGCCCATGCGGGGAGCAACGTTCCCCCTTGGCAGGGCTCAGCGTGTGGGCTGTGTGTGGTTTCATGGCTGGGAAAGGGCAGATCCTGAAGCTGGCTGCCCTCCTGTGAATGGGGCCTGGCGGGCAGAGCCGGCATTCCCCGGTGGGATGGAGGAGATCTGGGGCCTTCAAGCTGCATGCACATCCCCTCTCTGGCTGCCCCTCTTGCTTCTTCTCTGCTGCCAAGCCTCTCACACCGCACGTGCGTCTCACTGGAAGGAGCAGGCTGCTTGCCATTCTTGGGCAGGGAATCATCCCACACGCCTCGTTTCCTCGCAGGGGAGTGCAAACTGACCCAGAGCCTCCAGAGGAGCTGCAGTCTCTCCAGCCACAAAGGCCTGTAGCCGAGTCCATGACGGCCTGTTGCATGGAGGGCTTCTATGGGAGAGGGCCATGCTTCCCTGGCAGGGGCTCCTTCTCACACTGCTTTCCGTGGGAAACCCTGCGTGTGCCAGGGGTCTCCTGTGTGCACAAAATCTCTCCCCAGTGCCTGAGGTGCAGGGAATCCTCTTTGGACACAGAGCACTGTTCTAGGCAGAGCTCCCATGCTGGGAGAGCCGCCACTGCCCCGACTGTCCAACTGCCTCAGGAACACACTGCTAGGGAGTGTGGGTCTGGCAGGCAGAACGGCCCGAGGGAGGAGCTCGGGCCTTCGGCTGTGGACAGCTTTCCCACTGCCAAGCCTTGGAGGAGTGCGTGGAGGCTGGGGCCTGCAGCGTTTTCCATCGGAGAGCACTGGGTGCCCAAAGCCTCCCCTGTGGCTTCCGAGCCCCTTCCCACCCACACGCCCTTGGCACCCACTCTGTTGCCAGAGGGAAGTCCTAAGCAGGACTCTCTAGCTTGTGCAGCCAGAGTGCCTCCTGCTTGGAAGTGGCCTCTGGCTCTCATTTGGAGTGAGGCTTCTCCCATGCTTGTCAGCCAGCACATGGTGCCATCGCTCCACCAGAGAACACTCTGCTTTGCCTTCAGCCATGGCTCGCCCCGCCGAGCTCTCTCTGCCTCAAGCAGAAACCCCAGTGTGTGTCCAGCCTCCAGAAAGCAGAGTGCCTTTGCCTGAGCACTGCTGTGCTGGGGCAGCACCCTGAAGGCCTCCTAGGGCCTTCTCTGCCCTAACCCAGTCGTGCCATTCGGCCCATGCGGGGAGCAACGTTCCCCCTTGGCAGGGCTCAGCGTGTGGGCTGTGTGTGGTTTCATGGCTGGGAAAGGGCAGATCCTGAAGCTGGCTGCCCTCCTGTGAATGGGGCCTGGCGGGCAGAGCCGGCATTCCCCGGTGGGGATGGAGGAGATCTGGGGCCTTCAAGCTGCATGCACATCCCCTCTCTGGCTGCCCCTCTTGCTTCTTCTCTGCTGCCAAGCCTCTCACACCGCACGTGCGTCTCACTGGAAGGAGCAGGCTGCTTGCCATTCTTGGGCAGGGAATCATCCCACACGCCTCGTTTCCTCGCAGGGGAGTGCAAACTGACCCAGAGCCTCCAGAGGAGCTGCAGTCTCTCCAGCCACAAAGGCCTGTAGCCGAGTCCATGACGGCCTGTTGCATGGAGGGCTTCTATGGGAGAGGGCCATGCTTCCCTGGCAGGGGCTCCTTCTCACACTGCTTTCCGTGGGGAAACCCTGCGTGTGCCAGGGGTCTCCTGTGTGCACAAAATCTCTCCCCAGTGCCTGAGGTGCAGGGAATCCTCTTTGGACACAGAGCACTGTTCTAGGCAGAGCTCCCATGCTGGGAGAGCCGCCACTGCCCCGACTGTCCAACTGCCTCAGGAACACACTGCTAGGGAGTGTGGGTCTGGCAGGCAGAACGGCCCGAGGGAGGAGCTCGGGCCTTCGGCTGTGGACAGCTTTCCCACTGCCAAGCCTTGGAGGAGTGCGTGGAGGCTGGGGCCTGCAGCGTTTTCCATCGGAGAGCACTGGGTGCCCAAAGCCTCCCCTGTGGCTTCCGAGCCCCTTCCCACCCACACGCCCTTGGCACCCACTCTGTTGCCAGAGGGAAGTCCTAAGCAGGACTCTCTAGCTTGTGCAGCCAGAGTGCCTCCTGCTTGGAAGTGGCCTCTGGCTCTCATTTGGAGTGAGGCTTCTCCCATGCTTGTCAGCCAGCACATGGTGCCATCGCTCCACCAGAGAACACTCTGCTTTGCCTTCAGCCATGGCTCGCCCCGCCGAGCTCTCTCTGCCTCAAGCAGAAACCCCAGTGTGTGTCCAGCCTCCAGAAAGCAGAGTGCCTTTGCCTGAGCACTGCTGTGCTGGGGCAGCACCCTGAAGGCCTCCTAGGGCCTTCTCTGCCCTAACCCAGTCGTGCCATTCGGCCCATGCGGGGAGCAACGTTCCCCCTTGGCAGGGCTCAGCGTGTGGGCTGTGTGTGGTTTCATGGCTGGGAAAGGGCAGATCCTGAAGCTGGCTGCCCTCCTGTGAATGGGGCCTGGCGGGCAGAGCCGGCATTCCCCGGTGGGGATGGAGGAGATCTGGGGCCTTCAAGCTGCATGCACATCCCCTCTCTGGCTGCCCCTCTTGCTTCTTCTCTGCTGCCAAGCCTCTCACACCGCACGTGCGTCTCACTGGAAGGAGCAGGCTGCTTGCCATTCTTGGGCAGGGAATCATCCCACACGCCTCGTTTCCTCGCAGGGGAGTGCAAACTGACCCAGAGCCTCCAGAGGAGCTGCAGTCTCTCCAGCCACAAAGGCCTGTAGCCGAGTCCATGACGGCCTGTTGCATGGAGGGCTTCTATGGGAGAGGGCCATGCTTCCCTGGCAGGGGCTCCTTCTCACACTGCTTTCCGTGGGAAACCCTGCGTGTGCCAGGGGTCTCCTGTGTGCACAAAATCTCTCCCAGTGCCTGAGGTGCAGGGAATCCTCTTTGGACACAGAGCACTGTTCTAGGCAGAGCTCCCATGCTGGGAGAGCCGCCACTGCCCCGACTGTCCAACTGCCTCAGGAACACACTGCTAGGGAGTGTGGGTCTGGCAGGCAGAACGGCCCGAGGGAGGAGCTCGGGCCTTCGGCTGTGGACAGCTTTCCCACTGCCAAGCCTTGGAGGAGTGCGTGGAGGCTGGGGCCTGCAGCGTTTTCCATCGGAGAGCACTGGGTGCCCAAAGCCTCCCCTGTGGCTTCCGAGCCCCTTCCCACCCACACGCCCTTGGCACCCACTCTGTTGCCAGAGGGAAGTCCTAAGCAGGACTCTCTAGCTTGTGCAGCCAGAGTGCCTCCTGCTTGGAAGTGGCCTCTGGCTCTCATTTGGAGTGAGGCTTCTCCCATGCTTGTCAGCCAGCACATGGTGCCATCGCTCCACCAGAGAACACTCTGCTTTGCCTTCAGCCATGGCTCGCCCCGCCGAGCTCTCTCTGCCTCAAGCAGAAACCCCAGTGTGTGTCCAGCCTCCAGAAAGCAGAGTGCCTTTGCCTGAGCACTGCTGTGCTGGGGCAGCACCCTGAAGGCCTCCTAGGGCCTTCTCTGCCCTAACCCAGTCGTGCCATTCGGCCCATGCGGGGAGCAACGTTCCCCCTTGGCAGGGCTCAGCGTGTGGGCTGTGTGTGGTTTCATGGCTGGGAAAGGGCAGATCCTGAAGCTGGCTGCCCTCCTGTGAATGGGGCCTGGCGGGCAGAGCCGGCATTCCCCGGTGGGGATGGAGGAGATCTGGGGCCTTCAAGCTGCATGCACATCCCCTCTCTGGCTGCCCCTCTTGCTTCTTCTCTGCTGCCAAGCCTCTCACACCGCACGTGCGTCTCACTGGAAGGAGCAGGCTGCTTGCCATTCTTGGGCAGGGAATCATCCCACACGCCTCGTTTCCTCGCAGGGGAGTGCAAACTGACCCAGAGCCTCCAGAGGAGCTGCAGTCTCTCCAGCCACAAAGGCCTGTAGCCGAGTCCATGACGGCCTGTTGCATGGAGGGCTTCTATGGGAGAGGGCCATGCTTCCCTGGCAGGGGCTCCTTCTCACACTGCTTTCCGTGGGGAAACCCTGCGTGTGCCAGGGGTCTCCTGTGTGCACAAAATCTCTCCCCAGTGCCTGAGGTGCAGGGAATCCTCTTTGGACACAGAGCACTGTTCTAGGCAGAGCTCCCATGCTGGGAGAGCCGCCACTGCCCCGACTGTCCAACTGCCTCAGGAACACACTGCTAGGGAGTGTGGGTCTGGCAGGCAGAACGGCCCGAGGGAGGAGCTCGGCCTTCGGCTGTGGACAGCTTTCCCACTGCCAAGCCTTGGAGGAGTGCGTGGAGGCTGGGGCCTGCAGCGTTTTCCATCGGAGAGCACTGGGTGCCCAAAGCCTCCCCTGTGGCTTCCGAGCCCCTTCCCACCCACACGCCCTTGGCACCCACTCTGTTGCCAGAGGGAAGTCCTAAGCAGGACTCTCTAGCTTGTGCAGCCAGAGTGCCTCCTGCTTGGAAGTGGCCTCTGGCTCTCATTTGGAGTGAGGCTTCTCCCATGCTTGTCAGCCAGCACATGGTGCCATCGCTCCACCAGAGAACACTCTGCTTTGCCTTCAGCCATGGCTCGCCCGCCGAGCTCTCTCTGCCTCAAGCAGAAACCCCAGTGTGTGTCCAGCCTCCAGAAAGCAGAGTGCCTTTGCCTGAGCACTGCTGTGCTGGGGCAGCACCCTGAAGGCCTCCTAGGGCCTTCTCTGCCCTAACCCAGTCGTGCCATTCGGCCCATGCGGGGAGCAACGTTCCCCTTGGCAGGGCTCAGCGTGTGGGCTGTGTGTGGTTTCATGGCTGGGAAAGGGCAGATCCTGAAGCTGGCTGCCCTCCTGTGAATGGGGCCTGGCGGGCAGAGCCGGCATTCCCCGGTGGGGATGGAGGAGATCTGGGGCCTTCAAGCTGCATGCACATCCCCTCTCTGGCTGCCCCTCTTGCTTCTTCTCTGCTGCCAAGCCTCTCACACCGCACGTGCGTCTCACTGGAAGGAGCAGGCTGCTTGCCATTCTTGGGCAGGGAATCATCCCACACGCCTCGTTTCCTCGCAGGGGAGTGCAAACTGGACCCAGAGCCTCCAGAGGAGCTGCAGTCTCTCCAGCCACAAAGGCCTGTAGCCGAGTCCATGACGGCCTGTTGCATGGAGGGCTTCTATGGGAGAGGGCCATGCTTCCCTGGCAGGGGCTCCTTCTCACACTGCTTTCCGTGGGGAAACCCTGCGTGTGCCAGGGGTCTCCTGTGTGCACAAAATCTCTCCCCAGTGCCTGAGGTGCAGGGAATCCTCTTTGGACACAGAGCACTGTTCTAGGCAGAGCTCCCATGCTGGGAGAGCCGCCACTGCCCCGACTGTCCAACTGCCTCAGGAACACACTGCTAGGGAGTGTGGGTCTGGCAGGCAGAACGGCCCGAGGGAGGAGCTCGGGCCTTCGGCTGTGGACAGCTTTCCCACTGCCAAGCCTTGGAGGAGTGCGTGGAGGCTGGGGCCTGCAGCGTTTTCCATCGGAGAGCACTGGGTGCCCAAAGCCTCCCCTGTGGCTTCCGAGCCCCTTCCCACCCACACGCCCTTGGCACCCACTCTGTTGCCAGAGGGAAGTCCTAAGCAGGACTCTCTAGCTTGTGCAGCCAGAGTGCCTCCTGCTTGGAAGTGGCCTCTGGCTCTCATTTGGAGTGAGGCTTCTCCCATGCTTGTCAGCCAGCACATGGTGCCATCGCTCCACCAGAGAACACTCTGCTTTGCCTTCAGCCATGGCTCGCCCCGCCGAGCTCTCTCTGCCTCAAGCAGAAACCCCAGTGTGTGTCCAGCCTCCAGAAAGCAGAGTGCCTTTGCCTGAGCACTGCTGTGCTGGGGCAGCACCCTGAAGGCCTCCTAGGGCCTTCTCTGCCCTAACCCAGTCGTGCCATTCGGCCCATGCGGGGAGCAACGTTCCCCCTTGGCAGGGCTCAGCGTGTGGGCTGTGTGTGGTTTCATGGCTGGGAAAGGGCAGATCCTGAAGCTGGCTGCCCTCCTGTGAATGGGGCCTGGCGGGCAGAGCCGGCATTCCCCGGTGGGGATGGAGGAGATCTGGGGCCTTCAAGCTGCATGCACATCCCCTCTCTGGCTGCCCCTCTTGCTTCTTCTCTGCTGCCAAGCCTCTCACACCGCACGTGCGTCTCACTGAAGGAGCAGGCTGCTTGCCATTCTTGGGCAGGGAATCATCCCACACGCCTCGTTTCCTCGCAGGGGAGTGCAAACTGACCCAGAGCCTCCAGAGGAGCTGCAGTCTCTCCAGCCACAAAGCCTGTAGCCGAGTCCATGACGGCCTGTTGCATGGAGGGCTTCTATGGGAGAGGGCCATGCTTCCCTGGCAGGGGCTCCTTCTCACACTGCTTTCCGTGGGGAAACCCTGCGTGTGCCAGGGGTCTCCTGTGTGCACAAAATCTCTCCCCAGTGCCTGAGGTGCAGGGAATCCTCTTTGGACACAGAGCACTGTTCTAGGCAGAGCTCCCATGCTGGGAGAGCCGCCACTGCCCCGACTGTCCAACTGCCTCAGGAACACACTGCTAGGGAGTGTGGGGTCTGGCAGGCAGAACGGCCCGAGGGAGGAGCTCGGGCCTTCGGCTGTGGACAGCTTTCCCACTGCCAAGCCTTGGAGGAGTGCGTGGAGGCTGGGGCCTGCAGCGTTTTCCATCGGAGAGCACTGGGTGCCCAAAGCCTCCCCTGTGGCTTCCGAGCCCCTTCCCACCCACACGCCCTTGGCACCCACTCTGTTGCCAGAGGGAAGTCCTAAGCAGGACTCTCTAGCTTGTGCAGCCAGAGTGCCTCCTGCTTGGAAGTGGCCTCTGGCTCTCATTTGGAGTGAGGCTTCTCCCATGCTTGTCAGCCAGCACATGGTGCCATCGCTCCACCAGAGAACACTCTGCTTTGCCTTCAGCCATGGCTCGCCCCGCCGAGCTCTCTCTGCCTCAAGCAGAAACCCCAGTGTGTGTCCAGCCTCCAGAAAGCAGAGTGCCTTTGCCTGAGCACTGCTGTGCTGGGGCAGCACCCTGAAGGCCTCCTAGGGCCTTCTCTGCCCTAACCCAGTCGTGCCATTCGGCCCATGCGGGGAGCAACGTTCCCCTTGGCAGGGCTCAGCGTGTGGGCTGTGTGTGGTTTCATGGCTGGGAAAGGGCAGATCCTGAAGCTGGCTGCCCTCCTGTGAATGGGGCCTGGCGGGCAGAGCCGGCATTCCCCGGTGGGGATGGAGGAGATCTGGGGCCTTCAAGCTGCATGCACATCCCCTCTCTGGCTGCCCCTCTTGCTTCTTCTCTGCTGCCAAGCCTCTCACACCGCACGTGCGTCTCACTGGCAGAGCAAAGGAGCAGGCTGCTTGCCATTCTTGGGCAGGGAATCATCCCACACGCCTCGTTTCCTCGCAGGGGAGTGCAAACTGACCCAGAGCCTCCAGAGGAGCTGCAGTCTCTCCAGCCACAAAGGCCTGTAGCCGAGTCCATGACGGCCTGTTGCATGGAGGGCTTCTATGGGAGAGGGCCATGCTTCCCTGGCAGGGGCTCCTTCTCACACTGCTTTCCGTGGGGAAACCCTGCGTGTGCCAGGGGTCTCCTGTGTGCACAAAATCTCTCCCCAGTGCCTGAGGTGCAGGGAATCCTCTTTGGACACAGAGCACTGTTCTAGGCAGAGCTCCCATGCTGGGAGAGCCGCCACTGCCCCGACTGTCCAACTGCCTCAGGAACACACTGCTAGGGAGTGTGGGTCTGGCAGGCAGAACGGCCCGAGGGAGGAGCTCGGGCCTTCGGCTGTGGACAGCTTTCCCACTGCCAAGCCTTGGAGGAGTGCGTGGAGGCTGGGGCCTGCAGCGTTTTCCATCGGAGAGCACTGGGTGCCCAAAGCCTCCCCTGTGGCTTCCGAGCCCCTTCCCACCCACACGCCCTTGGCACCCACTCTGTTGCCAGAGGGAAGTCCTAAGCAGGACTCTCTAGCTTGTGCAGCCAGAGTGCCTCCTGCTTGGAAGTGGCCTCTGGCTCTCATTTGGAGTGAGGCTTCTCCCATGCTTGTCAGCCAGCACATGGTGCCATCGCTCCACCAGAGAACACTCTGCTTTGCCTTCAGCCATGGCTCGCCCCGCCGAGCTCTCTCTGCCTCAAGCAGAAACCCCAGTGTGTGTCCAGCCTCCAGAAAGCAGAGTGCCTTTGCCTGAGCACTGCTGTGCTGGGGCAGCACCCTGAAGGCCTCCTAGGGCCTTCTCTGCCCTAACCCAGTCGTGCCATTCGGCCCATGCGGGGAGCAACGTTCCCCCTTGGCAGGGCTCAGCGTGTGGGCTGTGTGTGGTTTCATGGCTGGGAAAGGGCAGATCCTGAAGCTGGCTGCCCTCCTGTGAATGGGGCCTGGCGGGCAGAGCCGGCATTCCCCGGTGGGGATGGAGGAGATCTGGGGCCTTCAAGCTGCATGCACATCCCCTCTCTGGCTGCCCCTCTTGCTTCTTCTCTGCTGCCAAGCCTCTCACACCGCACGTGCGTCTCACTGGAAGGAGCAGGCTGCTTGCCATTCTTGGGCAGGGAATCATCCCACACGCCTCGTTTCCTCGCAGGGGAGTGCAAACTGACCCAGAGCCTCCAGAGGAGCTGCAGTCTCTCCAGCCACAAAGGCCTGTAGCCGAGTCCATGACGGCCTGTTGCATGGAGGGCTTCTATGGGAGAGGGCCATGCTTCCCTGGCAGGGGCTCCTTCTCACACTGCTTTCCGTGGGGAAACCCTGCGTGTGCCAGGGGTCTCCTGTGTGCACAAAATCTCTCCCCAGTGCCTGAGGTGCAGGGAATCCTCTTTGGACACAGAGCACTGTTCTAGGCAGAGCTCCCATGCTGGGAGAGCCGCCACTGCCCCGACTGTCCAACTGCCTCAGGAACACACTGCTAGGGAGTGTGGGTCTGGCAGGCAGAACGGCCCGAGGGAGGAGCTCGGGCCTTCGGCTGTGGACAGCTTTCCCACTGCCAAGCCTTGGAGGAGTGCGTGGAGGCTGGGGCCTGCAGCATTTTCCATCGGAGAGCACTGGGTGCCCAAAGCCTCCCCTGTGGCTTCCGAGCCCCTTCCCACCCACACGCCCTTGGCACCCACTCTGTTGCCAGAGGGAAGTCCTAAGCAGGACTCTCTAGCTTGTGCAGCCAGAGTGCCTCCTGCTTGGAAGTGGCCTCTGGCTCTCATTTGGAGTGAGGCTTCTCCCATGCTTGTCAGCCAGCACATGGTGCCATCGCTCCACCAGAGAACACTCTGCTTTGCCTTCAGCCATGGCTCGCCCCGCCGAGCTCTCTCTGCCTCAAGCAGAAACCCCAGTGTGTGTCCAGCCTCCAGAAAGCAGAGTGCCTTTGCCTGAGCACTGCTGTGCTGGGGCAGCACCCTGAAGGCCTCCTAGGGCCTTCTCTGCCCTAACCCAGTCGTGCCATTCGGCCCATGCGGGGAGCAACGTTCCCCCTTGGCAGGGCTCAGCGTGTGGGCTGTGTGTGGTTTCATGGCTGGGAAAGGGCAGATCCTGAAGCTGGCTGCCCTCCTGTGAATGGGGCCTGGCGGGCAGAGCCGGCATTCCCCGGTGGGGATGGAGGAGATCTGGGGCCTTCAAGCTGCATGCACATCCCCTCTCTGGCTGCCCCTCTTGCTTCTTCTCTGCTGCCAAGCCTCTCACACCGCACGTGCGTCTCACTGGAAGGAGCAGGCTGCTTGCCATTCTTGGGCAGGGAATCATCCCACACGCCTCGTTTCCTCGCAGGGGAGTGCAAACTGACCCAGAGCCTCCAGAGGAGCTGCAGTCTCTCCAGCCACAAAGGCCTGTAGCCGAGTCCATGACGGCCTGTTGCATGGAGGGCTTCTATGGGAGAGGGCCATGCTTCCCTGGCAGGGGCTCCTTCTCACACTGCTTTCCGTGGGGAAACCCTGCGTGTGCCAGGGGTCTCCTGTGTGCACAAAATCTCTCCCCAGTGCCTGAGGTGCAGGGAATCCTCTTTGGACACAGAGCACTGTTCTAGGCAGAGCTCCCATGCTGGGAGAGCCGCCACTGCCCCGACTGTCCAACTGCCTCAGGAACACACTGCTAGGGAGTGTGGGTCTGGCAGGCAGAACGGCCCGAGGGAGGAGCTCGGGCCTTCGGCTGTGGACAGCTTTCCCACTGCCAAGCCTTGGAGGAGTGCGTGGAGGCTGGGGCCTGCAGCGTTTTCCATCGGAGAGCACTGGGTGCCCAAAGCCTCCCCTGTGGCTTCCGAGCCCCTTCCCACCCACACGCCCTTGGCACCCACTCTGTTGCCAGAGGGAAGTCCTAAGCAGGACTCTCTAGCTTGTGCAGCCAGAGTGCCTCCTGCTTGGAAGTGGCCTCTGGCTCTCATTTGGAGTGAGGCTTCTCCCATGCTTGTCAGCCAGCACATGGTGCCATCGCTCCACCAGAGAACACTCTGCTTTGCCTTCAGCCATGGCTCGCCCCGCCGAGCTCTCTCTGCCTCAAGCAGAAACCCCAGTGTGTGTCCAGCCTCCAGAAAGCAGAGTGCCTTTGCCTGAGCACTGCTGTGCTGGGGCAGCACCCTGAAGGCCTCCTAGGGCCTTCTCTGCCCTAACCCAGTCGTGCCATTCGGCCCATGCGGGGAGCAACGTTCCCCCTTGGCAGGGCTCAGCGTGTGGGCTGTGTGTGGTTTCATGGCTGGGAAAGGGCAGATCCTGAAGCTGGCTGCCCTCCTGTGAATGGGGCCTGGCGGGCAGAGCCGGCATTCCCCGGTGGGGATGGAGGAGATCTGGGGCCTTCAAGCTGCATGCACATCCCCTCTCTGGCTGCCCCTCTTGCTTCTTCTCTGCTGCCAAGCCTCTCACACCGCACGTGCGTCTCACTGGAAGGAGCAGGCTGCTTGCCATTCTTGGGCAGGGAATCATCCCACACGCCTCGTTTCCTCGCAGGGGAGTGCAAACTGACCCAGAGCCTCCAGAGGAGCTGCAGTCTCTCCAGCCACAAAGGCCTGTAGCCGAGTCCATGACGGCCTGTTGCATGGAGGGCTTCTATGGGAGAGGGCCATGCTTCCCTGGCAGGGGCTCCTTCTCACACTGCTTTCCGTGGGGAAACCCTGCGTGTGCCAGGGGTCTCCTGTGTGCACAAAATCTCTCCCCAGTGCCTGAGGTGCAGGGAATCCTCTTTGGACACAGAGCACTGTTCTAGGCAGAGCTCCCATGCTGGGAGAGCCGCCACTGCCCCGACTGTCCAACTGCCTCAGGAACACACTGCTAGGGAGTGTGGGTCTGGCAGGCAGAACGGCCCGAGGGAGGAGCTCGGGCCTTCGGCTGTGGACAGCTTTCCCACTGCCAAGCCTTGGAGGAGTGCGTGGAGGCTGGGGCCTGCAGCGTTTTCCATCGGAGAGCACTGGGTGCCCAAAGCCTCCCCTGTGGCTTCCGAGCCCCTTCCCACCCACACGCCCTTGGCACCCACTCTGTTGCCAGAGGGAAGTCCTAAGCAGGACTCTCTAGCTTGTGCAGCCAGAGTGCCTCCTGCTTGGAAGTGGCCTCTGGCTCTCATTTGGAGTGAGGCTTCTCCCATGCTTGTCAGCCAGCACATGGTGCCATCGCTCCACCAGAGAACACTCTGCTTTGCCTTCAGCCATGGCTCGCCCCGCCGAGCTCTCTCTGCCTCAAGCAGAAACCCCAGTGTGTGTCCAGCCTCCAGAAAGCAGAGTGCCTTTGCCTGAGCACTGCTGTGCTGGGGCAGCACCCTGAAGGCCTCCTAGGGCCTTCTCTGCCCTAACCCAGTCGTGCCATTCGGCCCATGCGGGGAGCAACGTTCCCCCTTGGCAGGGCTCAGCGTGTGGGCTGTGTGTGGTTTCATGGCTGGGAAAGGGCAGATCCTGAAGCTGGCTGCCCTCCTGTGAATGGGGCCTGGCGGGCAGAGCCGGCATTCCCCGGTGGGGATGGAGGAGATCTGGGGCCTTCAAGCTGCATGCACATCCCCTCTCTGGCTGCCCCTCTTGCTTCTTCTCTGCTGCCAAGCCTCTCACACCGCACGTGCGTCTCACTGGAAGGAGCAGGCTGCTTGCCATTCTTGGGCAGGGAATCATCCCACACGCCTCGTTTCCTCGCAGGGGAGTGCAAACTGACCCAGAGCCTCCAGAGGAGCTGCAGTCTCTCCAGCCACAAAGGCCTGTAGCCGAGTCCATGACGGCCTGTTGCATGGAGGGCTTCTATGGGAGAGGGCCATGCTTCCCTGGCAGGGGCTCCTTCTCACACTGCTTTCCGTGGGGAAACCCTGCGTGTGCCAGGGGTCTCCTGTGTGCACAAAATCTCTCCCCAGTGCCTGAGGTGCAGGGAATCCTCTTTGGACACAGAGCACTGTTCTAGGCAGAGCTCCCATGCTGGGAGAGCCGCCACTGCCCCGACTGTCCAACTGCCTCAGGAACACACTGCTAGGGAGTGTGGGTCTGGCAGGCAGAACGGCCCGAGGGAGGAGCTCGGGCCTTCGGCTGTGGACAGCTTTCCCACTGCCAAGCCTTGGAGGAGTGCGTGGAGGCTGGGGCCTGCAGCGTTTTCCATCGGAGAGCACTGGGTGCCCAAAGCCTCCCCTGTGGCTTCCGAGCCCCTTCCCACCCACACGCCCTTGGCACCCACTCTGTTGCCAGAGGGAAGTCCTAAGCAGGACTCTCTAGCTTGTGCAGCCAGAGTGCCTCCTGCTTGGAAGTGGCCTCTGGCTCTCATTTGGAGTGAGGCTTCTCCCATGCTTGTCAGCCAGCACATGGTGCCATCGCTCCACCAGAGAACACTCTGCTTTGCCTTCAGCCATGGCTCGCCCCGCCGAGCTCTCTCTGCCTCAAGCAGAAACCCCAGTGTGTGTCCAGCCTCCAGAAAGCAGAGTGCCTTTGCCTGAGCACTGCTGTGCTGGGGCAGCACCCTGAAGGCCTCCTAGGGCCTTCTCTGCCCTAACCCAGTCGTGCCATTCGGCCCATGCGGGGAGCAACGTTCCCCCTTGGCAGGGCTCAGCGTGTGGGCTGTGTGTGGTTTCATGGCTGGGAAAGGGCAGATCCTGAAGCTGGCTGCCCTCCTGTGAATGGGGCCTGGCGGGCAGAGCCGGCATTCCCCGGTGGGGATGGAGGAGATCTGGGGCCTTCAAGCTGCATGCACATCCCCTCTCTGGCTGCCCCTCTTGCTTCTTCTCTGCTGCCAAGCCTCTCACACCGCACGTGCGTCTCACTGGAAGGAGCAGGCTGCTTGCCATTCTTGGGCAGGGAATCATCCCACACGCCTCGTTTCCTCGCAGGGGAGTGCAAACTGACCCAGAGCCTCCAGAGGAGCTGCAGTCTCTCCAGCCACAAAGGCCTGTAGCCGAGTCCATGACGGCCTGTTGCATGGAGGGCTTCTATGGGAGAGGGCCATGCTTCCCTGGCAGGGGCTCCTTCTCACACTGCTTTCCGTGGGGAAACCCTGCGTGTGCCAGGGGTCTCCTGTGTGCACAAAATCTCTCCCCAGTGCCTGAGGTGCAGGGAATCCTCTTTGGACACAGAGCACTGTTCTAGGCAGAGCTCCCATGCTGGGAGAGCCGCCACTGCCCCGACTGTCCAACTGCCTCAGGAACACACTGCTAGGGAGTGTGGGTCTGGCAGGCAGAACGGCCCGAGGGAGGAGCTCGGGCCTTCGGCTGTGGACAGCTTTCCCACTGCCAAGCCTTGGAGGAGTGCGTGGAGGCTGGGGCCTGCAGCGTTTTCCATCGGAGAGCACTGGGTGCCCAAAGCCTCCCCTGTGGCTTCCGAGCCCCTTCCCACCCACACGCCCTTGGCACCCACTCTGTTGCCAGAGGGAAGTCCTAAGCAGGACTCTCTAGCTTGTGCAGCCAGAGTGCCTCCTGCTTGGAAGTGGCCTCTGGCTCTCATTTGGAGTGAGGCTTCTCCCATGCTTGTCAGCCAGCACATGGTGCCATCGCTCCACCAGAGAACACTCTGCTTTGCCTTCAGCCATGGCTCGCCCCGCCGAGCTCTCTCTGCCTCAAGCAGAAACCCCAGTGTGTGTCCAGCCTCCAGAAAGCAGAGTGCCTTTGCCTGAGCACTGCTGTGCTGGGGCAGCACCCTGAAGGCCTCCTAGGGCCTTCTCTGCCCTAACCCAGTCGTGCCATTCAGCCCATGCGGGGAGCAACGTTCCCCCTTGGCAGGGCTCAGCGTGTGGGCTGTGTGTGGTTTCATGGCTGGGAAAGGGCAGATCCTGAAGCTGGCTGCCCTCCTGTGAATGGGGCCTGGCGGGCAGAGCCGGCATTCCCCGGTGGGGATGGAGGAGATCTGGGGCCTTCAAGCTGCATGCACATCCCCTCTCTGGCTGCCCCTCTTGCTTCTTCTCTGCTGCCAAGCCTCTCACACCGCACGTGCGTCTCACTGGAAGGAGCAGGCTGCTTGCCATTCTTGGGCAGGGAATCATCCCACACGCCTCGTTTCCTCGCAGGGGAGTGCAAACTGACCCAGAGCCTCCAGAGGAGCTGCAGTCTCTCCAGCCACAAAGGCCTGTAGCCGAGTCCATGACGGCCTGTTGCATGGAGGGCTTCTATGGGAGAGGGCCATGCTTCCCTGGCAGGGGCTCCTTCTCACACTGCTTTCCGTGGGGAAACCCTGCGTGTGCCAGGGGTCTCCTGTGTGCACAAAATCTCTCCCCAGTGCCTGAGGTGCAGGGAATCCTCTTTGGACACAGAGCACTGTTCTAGGCAGAGCTCCCATGCTGGGAGAGCCGCCACTGCCCCGACTGTCCAACTGCCTCAGGAACACACTGCTAGGGAGTGTGGGTCTGGCAGGCAGAACGGCCCGAGGGAGGAGCTCGGGCCTTCGGCTGTGGACAGCTTTCCCACTGCCAAGCCTTGGAGGAGTGCGTGGAGGCTGGGGCCTGCAGCGTTTTCCATCGGAGAGCACTGGGTGCCCAAAGCCTCCCCTGTGGCTTCCGAGCCCCTTCCCACCCACACGCCCTTGGCACCCACTCTGTTGCCAGAGGGAAGTCCTAAGCAGGACTCTCTAGCTTGTGCAGCCAGAGTGCCTCCTGCTTGGAAGTGGCCTCTGGCTCTCATTTGGAGTGAGGCTTCTCCCATGCTTGTCAGCCAGCACATGGTGCCATCGCTCCACCAGAGAACACTCTGCTTTGCCTTCAGCCATGGCTCGCCCCGCCGAGCTCTCTCTGCCTCAAGCAGAAACCCCAGTGTGTGTCCAGCCTCCAGAAAGCAGAGTGCCTTTGCCTGAGCACTGCTGTGCTGGGGCAGCACCCTGAAGGCCTCCTAGGGCCTTCTCTGCCCTAACCCAGTCGTGCCATTCGGCCCATGCGGGGAGCAACGTTCCCCCTTGGCAGGGCTCAGCGTGTGGGCTGTGTGTGGTTTCATGGCTGGGAAAGGGCAGATCCTGAAGCTGGCTGCCCTCCTGTGAATGGGGCCTGGCGGGCAGAGCCGGCATTCCCCGGTGGGGATGGAGGAGATCTGGGGCCTTCAAGCTGCATGCACATCCCCTCTCTGGCTGCCCCTCTTGCTTCTTCTCTGCTGCCAAGCCTCTCACACCGCACGTGCGTCTCACTGGAAGGAGCAGGCTGCTTGCCATTCTTGGGCAGGGAATCATCCCACACGCCTCGTTTCCTCGCAGGGGAGTGCAAACTGACCCAGAGCCTCCAGAGGAGCTGCAGTCTCTCCAGCCACAAAGGCCTGTAGCCGAGTCCATGACGGCCTGTTGCATGGAGGGCTTCTATGGGAGAGGGCCATGCTTCCCTGGCAGGGGCTCCTTCTCACACTGCTTTCCGTGGGGAAACCCTGCGTGTGCCAGGGGTCTCCTGTGTGCACAAAATCTCTCCCCAGTGCCTGAGGTGCAGGGAATCCTCTTTGGACACAGAGCACTGTTCTAGGCAGAGCTCCCATGCTGGGAGAGCCGCCACTGCCCCGACTGTCCAACTGCCTCAGGAACACACTGCTAGGGAGTGTGGGTCTGGCAGGCAGAACGGCCCGAGGGAGGAGCTCGGGCCTTCGGCTGTGGACAGCTTTCCCACTGCCAAGCCTTGGAGGAGTGCGTGGAGGCTGGGGCCTGCAGCGTTTTCCATCGGAGAGCACTGGGTGCCCAAAGCCTCCCCTGTGGCTTCCGAGCCCCTTCCCACCCACACGCCCTTGGCACCCACTCTGTTGCCAGAGGGAAGTCCTAAGCAGGACTCTCTAGCTTGTGCAGCCAGAGTGCCTCCTGCTTGGAAGTGGCCTCTGGCTCTCATTTGGAGTGAGGCTTCTCCCATGCTTGTCAGCCAGCACATGGTGCCATCGCTCCACCAGAGAACACTCTGCTTTGCCTTCAGCCATGGCTCGCCCCGCCGAGCTCTCTCTGCCTCAAGCAGAAACCCCAGTGTGTGTCCAGCCTCCAGAAAGCAGAGTGCCTTTGCCTGAGCACTGCTGTGCTGGGGCAGCACCCTGAAGGCCTCCTAGGGCCTTCTCTGCCCTAACCCAGTCGTGCCATTCGGCCCATGCGGGGAGCAACGTTCCCCCTTGGCAGGGCTCAGCGTGTGGGCTGTGTGTGGTTTCATGGCTGGGAAAGGGCAGATCCTGAAGCTGGCTGCCCTCCTGTGAATGGGGCCTGGCGGGCAGAGCCGGCATTCCCCGGTGGGGATGGAGGAGATCTGGGGCCTTCAAGCTGCATGCACATCCCCTCTCTGGCTGCCCCTCTTGCTTCTTCTCTGCTGCCAAGCCTCTCACACCGCACGTGCGTCTCACTGGAAGGAGCAGGCTGCTTGCCATTCTTGGGCAGGGAATCATCCCACACGCCTCGTTTCCTCGCAGGGGAGTGCAAACTGACCCAGAGCCTCCAGAGGAGCTGCAGTCTCTCCAGCCACAAAGGCCTGTAGCCGAGTCCATGACGGCCTGTTGCATGGAGGGCTTCTATGGGAGAGGGCCATGCTTCCCTGGCAGGGGCTCCTTCTCACACTGCTTTCCGTGGGGAAACCCTGCGTGTGCCAGGGGTCTCCTGTGTGCACAAAATCTCTCCCCAGTGCCTGAGGTGCAGGGAATCCTCTTTGGACACAGAGCACTGTTCTAGGCAGAGCTCCCATGCTGGGAGAGCCGCCACTGCCCCGACTGTCCAACTGCCTCAGGAACACACTGCTAGGGAGTGTGGGTCTGGCAGGCAGAACGGCCCGAGGGAGGAGCTCGGGCCTTCGGCTGTGGACAGCTTTCCCACTGCCAAGCCTTGGAGGAGTGCGTGGAGGCTGGGGCCTGCAGCGTTTTCCATCGGAGAGCACTGGGTGCCCAAAGCCTCCCCTGTGGCTTCCGAGCCCCTTCCCACCCACACGCCCTTGGCACCCACTCTGTTGCCAGAGGGAAGTCCTAAGCAGGACTCTCTAGCTTGTGCAGCCAGAGTGCCTCCTGCTTGGAAGTGGCCTCTGGCTCTCATTTGGAGTGAGGCTTCTCCCATGCTTGTCAGCCAGCACATGGTGCCATCGCTCCACCAGAGAACACTCTGCTTTGCCTTCAGCCATGGCTCGCCCCGCCGAGCTCTCTCTGCCTCAAGCAGAAACCCCAGTGTGTGTCCAGCCTCCAGAAAGCAGAGTGCCTTTGCCTGAGCACTGCTGTGCTGGGGCAGCACCCTGAAGGCCTCCTAGGGCCTTCTCTGCCCTAACCCAGTCGTGCCATTCGGCCCATGCGGGGAGCAACGTTCCCCCTTGGCAGGGCTCAGCGTGTGGGCTGTGTGTGGTTTCATGGCTGGGAAAGGGCAGATCCTGAAGCTGGCTGCCCTCCTGTGACTGGGGCCTGGCGGGCAGAGCCGGCATTCCCCGGTGGGGATGGAGGAGATCTGGGGCCTTCAAGCTGCATGCACATCCCCTCTCTGGCTGCCCCTCTTGCTTCTTCTCTGCTGCCAAGCCTCTCACACCGCACGTGCGTCTCACTGGAAGGAGCAGGCTGCTTGCCATTCTTGGGCAGGGAATCATCCCACACGCCTCGTTTCCTCGCAGGGGAGTGCAAACTGACCCAGAGCCTCCAGAGGAGCTGCAGTCTCTCCAGCCACAAAGGCCTGTAGCCGAGTCCATGACGGCCTGTTGCATGGAGGGCTTCTATGGGAGAGGGCCATGCTTCCCTGGCAGGGGCTCCTTCTCACACTGCTTTCCGTGGGGAAACCCTGCGTGTGCCAGGGGTCTCCTGTGTGCACAAAATCTCTCCCCAGTGCCTGAGGTGCAGGGAATCCTCTTTGGACACAGAGCACTGTTCTAGGCAGAGCTCCCATGCTGGGAGAGCCGCCACTGCCCCGACTGTCCAACTGCCTCAGGAACACACTGCTAGGGAGTGTGGGTCTGGCAGGCAGAACGGCCCGAGGGAGGAGCTCGGGCCTTCGGCTGTGGACAGCTTTCCCACTGCCAAGCCTTGGAGGAGTGCGTGGAGGCTGGGGCCTGCAGCGTTTTCCATCGGAGAGCACTGGGTGCCCAAAGCCTCCCCTGTGGCTTCCGAGCCCCTTCCCACCCACACGCCCTTGGCACCCACTCTGTTGCCAGAGGGAAGTCCTAAGCAGGACTCTCTAGCTTGTGCAGCCAGAGTGCCTCCTGCTTGGAAGTGGCCTCTGGCTCTCATTTGGAGTGAGGCTTCTCCCATGCTTGTCAGCCAGCACATGGTGCCATCGCTCCACCAGAGAACACTCTGCTTTGCCTTCAGCCATGGCTCGCCCCGCCGAGCTCTCTCTGCCTCAAGCAGAAACCCCAGTGTGTGTCCAGCCTCCAGAAAGCAGAGTGCCTTTGCCTGAGCACTGCTGTGCTGGGGCAGCACCCTGAAGGCCTCCTAGGGCCTTCTCTGCCCTAACCCAGTCGTGCCATTCGGCCCATGCGGGGAGCAACGTTCCCCCTTGGCAGGGCTCAGCGTGTGGGCTGTGTGTGGTTTCATGGCTGGGAAAGGGCAGATCCTGAAGCTGGCTGCCCTCCTGTGAATGGGGCCTGGCGGGCAGAGCCGGCATTCCCCGGTGGGGATGGAGGAGATCTGGGGCCTTCAAGCTGCATGCACATCCCCTCTCTGGCTGCCCCTCTTGCTTCTTCTCTGCTGCCAAGCCTCTCACACCGCACGTGCGTCTCACTGGAAGGAGCAGGCTGCTTGCCATTCTTGGGCAGGGAATCATCCCACACGCCTCGTTTCCTCGCAGGGGAGTGCAAACTGACCCAGAGCCTCCAGAGGAGCTGCAGTCTCTCCAGCCACAAAGGCCTGTAGCCGAGTCCATGACGGCCTGTTGCATGGAGGGCTTCTATGGGAGAGGGCCATGCTTCCCTGGCAGGGGCTCCTTCTCACACTGCTTTCCGTGGGGAAACCCTGCGTGTGCCAGGGGTCTCCTGTGTGCACAAAATCTCTCCCCAGTGCCTGAGGTGCAGGGAATCCTCTTTGGACACAGAGCACTGTTCTAGGCAGAGCTCCCATGCTGGGAGAGCCGCCACTGCCCCGACTGTCCAACTGCCTCAGGAACACACTGCTAGGGAGTGTGGGTCTGGCAGGCAGAACGGCCCGAGGGAGGAGCTCGGGCCTTCGGCTGTGGACAGCTTTCCCACTGCCAAGCCTTGGAGGAGTGCGTGGAGGCTGGGGCCTGCAGCGTTTTCCATCGGAGAGCACTGGGTGCCCAAAGCCTCCCCTGTGGCTTCCGAGCCCCTTCCCACCCACACGCCCTTGGCACCCACTCTGTTGCCAGAGGGAAGTCCTAAGCAGGACTCTCTAGCTTGTGCAGCCAGAGTGCCTCCTGCTTGGAAGTGGCCTCTGGCTCTCATTTGGAGTGAGGCTTCTCCCATGCTTGTCAGCCAGCACATGGTGCCATCGCTCCACCAGAGAACACTCTGCTTTGCCTTCAGCCATGGCTCGCCCCGCCGAGCTCTCTCTGCCTCAAGCAGAAACCCCAGTGTGTGTCCAGCCTCCAGAAAGCAGAGTGCCTTTGCCTGAGCACTGCTGTGCTGGGGCAGCACCCTGAAGGCCTCCTAGGGCCTTCTCTGCCCTAACCCAGTCGTGCCATTCGGCCCATGCGGGGAGCAACGTTCCCCCTTGGCAGGGCTCAGCGTGTGGGCTGTGTGTGGTTTCATGGCTGGGAAAGGGCAGATCCTGAAGCTGGCTGCCCTCCTGTGAATGGGGCCTGGCGGGCAGAGCCGGCATTCCCCGGTGGGGATGGAGGAGATCTGGGGCCTTCAAGCTGCATGCACATCCCCTCTCTGGCTGCCCCTCTTGCTTCTTCTCTGCTGCCAAGCCTCTCACACCGCACGTGCGTCTCACTGGAAGGAGCAGGCTGCTTGCCATTCTTGGGCAGGGAATCATCCCACACGCCTCGTTTCCTCGCAGGGGAGTGCAAACTGACCCAGAGCCTCCAGAGGAGCTGCAGTCTCTCCAGCCACAAAGGCCTGTAGCCGAGTCCATGACGGCCTGTTGCATGGAGGGCTTCTATGGGAGAGGGCCATGCTTCCCTGGCAGGGGCTCCTTCTCACACTGCTTTCCGTGGGGAAACCCTGCGTGTGCCAGGGGTCTCCTGTGTGCACAAAATCTCTCCCCAGTGCCTGAGGTGCAGGGAATCCTCTTTGGACACAGAGCACTGTTCTAGGCAGAGCTCCCATGCTGGGAGAGCCGCCACTGCCCCGACTGTCCAACTGCCTCAGGAACACACTGCTAGGGAGTGTGGGTCTGGCAGGCAGAACGGCCCGAGGGAGGAGCTCGGGCCTTCGGCTGTGGACAGCTTTCCCACTGCCAAGCCTTGGAGGAGTGCGTGGAGGCTGGGGCCTGCAGCGTTTTCCATCGGAGAGCACTGGGTGCCCAAAGCCTCCCCTGTGGCTTCCGAGCCCCTTCCCACCCACACGCCCTTGGCACCCACTCTGTTGCCAGAGGGAAGTCCTAAGCAGGACTCTCTAGCTTGTGCAGCCAGAGTGCCTCCTGCTTGGAAGTGGCCTCTGGCTCTCATTTGGAGTGAGGCTTCTCCCATGCTTGTCAGCCAGCACATGGTGCCATCGCTCCACCAGAGAACACTCTGCTTTGCCTTCAGCCATGGCTCGCCCCGCCGAGCTCTCTCTGCCTCAAGCAGAAACCCCAGTGTGTGTCCAGCCTCCAGAAAGCAGAGTGCCTTTGCCTGAGCACTGCTGTGCTGGGGCAGCACCCTGAAGGCCTCCTAGGGCCTTCTCTGCCCTAACCCAGTCGTGCCATTCGGCCCATGCGGGGAGCAACGTTCCCCCTTGGCAGGGCTCAGCGTGTGGGCTGTGTGTGGTTTCATGGCTGGGAAAGGGCAGATCCTGAAGCTGGCTGCCCTCCTGTGAATGGGGCCTGGCGGGCAGAGCCGGCATTCCCCGGTGGGGATGGAGGAGATCTGGGGCCTTCAAGCTGCATGCACATCCCCTCTCTGGCTGCCCCTCTTGCTTCTTCTCTGCTGCCAAGCCTCTCACACCGCACGTGCGTCTCACTGGAAGGAGCAGGCTGCTTGCCATTCTTGGGCAGGGAATCATCCCACACGCCTCGTTTCCTCGCAGGGGAGTGCAAACTGACCCAGAGCCTCCAGAGGAGCTGCAGTCTCTCCAGCCACAAAGGCCTGTAGCCGAGTCCATGACGGCCTGTTGCATGGAGGGCTTCTATGGGAGAGGGCCATGCTTCCCTGGCAGGGGCTCCTTCTCACACTGCTTTCCGTGGGGAAACCCTGCGTGTGCCAGGGGTCTCCTGTGTGCACAAAATCTCTCCCCAGTGCCTGAGGTGCAGGGAATCCTCTTTGGACACAGAGCACTGTTCTAGGCAGAGCTCCCATGCTGGGAGAGCCGCCACTGCCCCGACTGTCCAACTGCCTCAGGAACACACTGCTAGGGAGTGTGGGTCTGGCAGGCAGAACGGCCCGAGGGAGGAGCTCGGGCCTTCGGCTGTGGACAGCTTTCCCACTGCCAAGCCTTGGAGGAGTGCGTGGAGGCTGGGGCCTGCAGCGTTTTCCATCGGAGAGCACTGGGTGCCCAAAGCCTCCCCTGTGGCTTCCGAGCCCCTTCCCACCCACACGCCCTTGGCACCCACTCTGTTGCCAGAGGGAAGTCCTAAGCAGGACTCTCTAGCTTGTGCAGCCAGAGTGCCTCCTGCTTGGAAGTGGCCTCTGGCTCTCATTTGGAGTGAGGCTTCTCCCATGCTTGTCAGCCAGCACATGGTGCCATCGCTCCACCAGAGAACACTCTGCTTTGCCTTCAGCCATGGCTCGCCCCGCCGAGCTCTCTCTGCCTCAAGCAGAAACCCCAGTGTGTGTCCAGCCTCCAGAAAGCAGAGTGCCTTTGCCTGAGCACTGCTGTGCTGGGGCAGCACCCTGAAGGCCTCCTAGGGCCTTCTCTGCCCTAACCCAGTCGTGCCATTCGGCCCATGCGGGGAGCAACGTTCCCCCTTGGCAGGGCTCAGCGTGTGGGCTGTGTGTGGTTTCATGGCTGGGAAAGGGCAGATCCTGAAGCTGGCTGCCCTCCTGTGAATGGGGCCTGGCGGGCAGAGCCGGCATTCCCCGGTGGGGATGGAGGAGATCTGGGGCCTTCAAGCTGCATGCACATCCCCTCTCTGGCTGCCCCTCTTGCTTCTTCTCTGCTGCCAAGCCTCTCACACCGCACGTGCGTCTCACTGGAAGGAGCAGGCTGCTTGCCATTCTTGGGCAGGGAATCATCCCACACGCCTCGTTTCCTCGCAGGGGAGTGCAAACTGACCCAGAGCCTCCAGAGGAGCTGCAGTCTCTCCAGCCACAAAGGCCTGTAGCCGAGTCCATGACGGCCTGTTGCATGGAGGGCTTCTATGGGAGAGGGCCATGCTTCCCTGGCAGGGGCTCCTTCTCACACTGCTTTCCGTGGGGAAACCCTGCGTGTGCCAGGGGTCTCCTGTGTGCACAAAATCTCTCCCCAGTGCCTGAGGTGCAGGGAATCCTCTTTGGACACAGAGCACTGTTCTAGGCAGAGCTCCCATGCTGGGAGAGCCGCCACTGCCCCGACTGTCCAACTGCCTCAGGAACACACTGCTAGGGAGTGTGGGTCTGGCAGGCAGAACGGCCCGAGGGAGGAGCTCGGGCCTTCGGCTGTGGACAGCTTTCCCACTGCCAAGCCTTGGAGGAGTGCGTGGAGGCTGGGGCCTGCAGCGTTTTCCATCGGAGAGCACTGGGTGCCCAAAGCCTCCCCTGTGGCTTCCGAGCCCCTTCCCACCCACACGCCCTTGGCACCCACTCTGTTGCCAGAGGGAAGTCCTAAGCAGGACTCTCTAGCTTGTGCAGCCAGAGTGCCTCCTGCTTGGAAGTGGCCTCTGGCTCTCATTTGGAGTGAGGCTTCTCCCATGCTTGTCAGCCAGCACATGGTGCCATCGCTCCACCAGAGAACACTCTGCTTTGCCTTCAGCCATGGCTCGCCCCGCCGAGCTCTCTCTGCCTCAAGCAGAAACCCCAGTGTGTGTCCAGCCTCCAGAAAGCAGAGTGCCTTTGCCTGAGCACTGCTGTGCTGGGGCAGCACCCTGAAGGCCTCCTAGGGCCTTCTCTGCCCTAACCCAGTCGTGCCATTCGGCCCATGCGGGGAGCAACGTTCCCCCTTGGCAGGGCTCAGCGTGTGGGCTGTGTGTGGTTTCATGGCTGGGAAAGGGCAGATCCTGAAGCTGGCTGCCCTCCTGTGAATGGGGCCTGGCGGGCAGAGCCGGCATTCCCCGGTGGGGATGGAGGAGATCTGGGGCCTTCAAGCTGCATGCACATCCCCTCTCTGGCTGCCCCTCTTGCTTCTTCTCTGCTGCCAAGCCTCTCACACCGCACGTGCGTCTCACTGGAAGGAGCAGGCTGCTTGCCATTCTTGGGCAGGGAATCATCCCACACGCCTCGTTTCCTCGCAGGGGAGTGCAAACTGACCCAGAGCCTCCAGAGGAGCTGCAGTCTCTCCAGCCACAAAGGCCTGTAGCCGAGTCCATGACGGCCTGTTGCATGGAGGGCTTCTATGGGAGAGGGCCATGCTTCCCTGGCAGGGGCTCCTTCTCACACTGCTTTCCGTGGGGAAACCCTGCGTGTGCCAGGGGTCTCCTGTGTGCACAAAATCTCTCCCCAGTGCCTGAGGTGCAGGGAATCCTCTTTGGACACAGAGCACTGTTCTAGGCAGAGCTCCCATGCTGGGAGAGCCGCCACTGCCCCGACTGTCCAACTGCCTCAGGAACACACTGCTAGGGAGTGTGGGTCTGGCAGGCAGAACGGCCCGAGGGAGGAGCTCGGGCCTTCGGCTGTGGACAGCTTTCCCACTGCCAAGCCTTGGAGGAGTGCGTGGAGGCTGGGGCCTGCAGCGTTTTCCATCGGAGAGCACTGGGTGCCCAAAGCCTCCCCTGTGGCTTCCGAGCCCCTTCCCACCCACACGCCCTTGGCACCCACTCTGTTGCCAGAGGGAAGTCCTAAGCAGGACTCTCTAGCTTGTGCAGCCAGAGTGCCTCCTGCTTGGAAGTGGCCTCTGGCTCTCATTTGGAGTGAGGCTTCTCCCATGCTTGTCAGCCAGCACATGGTGCCATCGCTCCACCAGAGAACACTCTGCTTTGCCTTCAGCCATGGCTCGCCCCGCCGAGCTCTCTCTGCCTCAAGCAGAAACCCCAGTGTGTGTCCAGCCTCCAGAAAGCAGAGTGCCTTTGCCTGAGCACTGCTGTGCTGGGGCAGCACCCTGAAGGCCTCCTAGGGCCTTCTCTGCCCTAACCCAGTCGTGCCATTCGGCCCATGCGGGGAGCAACGTTCCCCCTTGGCAGGGCTCAGCGTGTGGGCTGTGTGTGGTTTCATGGCTGGGAAAGGGCAGATCCTGAAGCTGGCTGCCCTCCTGTGAATGGGGCCTGGCGGGCAGAGCCGGCATTCCCCGGTGGGGATGGAGGAGATCTGGGGCCTTCAAGCTGCATGCACATCCCCTCTCTGGCTGCCCCTCTTGCTTCTTCTCTGCTGCCAAGCCTCTCACACCGCACGTGCGTCTCACTGGAAGGAGCAGGCTGCTTGCCATTCTTGGGCAGGGAATCATCCCACACGCCTCGTTTCCTCGCAGGGGAGTGCAAACTGACCCAGAGCCTCCAGAGGAGCTGCAGTCTCTCCAGCCACAAAGGCCTGTAGCCGAGTCCATGACGGCCTGTTGCATGGAGGGCTTCTATGGGAGAGGGCCATGCTTCCCTGGCAGGGGCTCCTTCTCACACTGCTTTCCGTGGGGAAACCCTGCGTGTGCCAGGGGTCTCCTGTGTGCACAAAATCTCTCCCCAGTGCCTGAGGTGCAGGGAATCCTCTTTGGACACAGAGCACTGTTCTAGGCAGAGCTCCCATGCTGGGAGAGCCGCCACTGCCCCGACTGTCCAACTGCCTCAGGAACACACTGCTAGGGAGTGTGGGTCTGGCAGGCAGAACGGCCCGAGGGAGGAGCTCGGGCCTTCGGCTGTGGACAGCTTTCCCACTGCCAAGCCTTGGAGGAGTGCGTGGAGGCTGGGGCCTGCAGCGTTTTCCATCGGAGAGCACTGGGTGCCCAAAGCCTCCCCTGTGGCTTCCGAGCCCCTTCCCACCCACACGCCCTTGGCACCCACTCTGTTGCCAGAGGGAAGTCCTAAGCAGGACTCTCTAGCTTGTGCAGCCAGAGTGCCTCCTGCTTGGAAGTGGCCTCTGGCTCTCATTTGGAGTGAGGCTTCTCCCATGCTTGTCAGCCAGCACATGGTGCCATCGCTCCACCAGAGAACACTCTGCTTTGCCTTCAGCCATGGCTCGCCCCGCCGAGCTCTCTCTGCCTCAAGCAGAAACCCCAGTGTGTGTCCAGCCTCCAGAAAGCAGAGTGCCTTTGCCTGAGCACTGCTGTGCTGGGGCAGCACCCTGAAGGCCTCCTAGGGCCTTCTCTGCCCTAACCCAGTCGTGCCATTCGGCCCATGCGGGGAGCAACGTTCCCCCTTGGCAGGGCTCAGCGTGTGGGCTGTGTGTGGTTTCATGGCTGGGAAAGGGCAGATCCTGAAGCTGGCTGCCCTCCTGTGAATGGGGCCTGGCGGGCAGAGCCGGCATTCCCCGGTGGGGATGGAGGAGATCTGGGGCCTTCAAGCTGCATGCACATCCCCTCTCTGGCTGCCCCTCTTGCTTCTTCTCTGCTGCCAAGCCTCTCACACCGCACGTGCGTCTCACTGGAAGGAGCAGGCTGCTTGCCATTCTTGGGCAGGGAATCATCCCACACGCCTCGTTTCCTCGCAGGGGAGTGCAAACTGACCCAGAGCCTCCAGAGGAGCTGCAGTCTCTCCAGCCACAAAGGCCTGTAGCCGAGTCCATGACGGCCTGTTGCATGGAGGGCTTCTATGGGAGAGGGCCATG